>NW_022196903.1:80956023-81006785 GCF_008632895.1 Mastomys coucha
AACAAAACAAAAAAACAAAAAAAAACCAAACCATTTCCTTATCTTTAACCATTTATTAGCTATGTGCTCTATATCTTTTACATTTTAGTGCCTTGATTTTTATATATAATAGTTGGTTTAAAGACCAATCATATTTTAAAATTAAAACTTAATAAAGCTTATTTGAAACACAGAAAACATACATCCTGTATTCCAGATGTTTAGCAGTCATAACTACAGAGCATAGTAGTCAATAAATATACTGAAAGACTAAACCACCTTCAAACGTTTGTATAAATTCTTGTATATACCAACCCTCATACATCCACATACATGTACCATTTTTAAAATTGGGTCTCTAAGAGAGCCTATAATCCTAATAGCTGCCACAGGCTTACAGCACATGCGGTTTACATGCATGTTAACATTTGGCTGCAGAATATCAATGACAACACACTGAACTAACATGATCACATTTAACCAGTGAGAGTGAAGGCAGACGCCACACCTTCCTATCTGGGCGGAGAATGTGGATCCTGGACGAGAATGTTACTATGTAAGGGAGGTACAGCTGGGCACTGGGTAGGTAAGTTTGGCCCCCACCTCTAAAGCCCCCCCTTCCAAGCAAGGGTGAGGTCAGGAAGAGAAATGCGGCTGCAGGCATTCCTGAAAGCTGGAGAAGCAATTCTGAACTCTGCAGACTGTATATAGATTAGCTTTTTAAAATAAATACATGGAAGTCGTGAGGTTAGCAGCGAGGGGAGCTTCCAGGGTGCTTATCATGGCTGCCTCCTGGGTGAGTAGAGATAGACTGAGAGAAGCTGAGACAAGCTTTGATCTAAAGTCAGCCTGGGGTAACTACAGCGGAGGCATGCTGGGTTTCTCCCTGGGGGACCCACTTGACAGAGCCCTCTGATGACCTTGCTTTAAGCTACCATCCCTCAACATTCTCTCCCGGGACCCAGTGTTGCACCAATGGTGGTTTCTTAGGGAGACTGTAGCCGTGAGGAAACCCCATACCCAAAAGCAACTCTAGGAGGAAGGGTTTATTTGCCTTAGTCTCCTGAATCACGCTCCCCTGAGAGAAGCCCAGACGGGAACTCAGCCTGAGAGGGAGTCTGGAGGCAGGAGCTGATGTAGAGGTCGTGGAGGAGGGCTGTTTACTAGCTTGCTCCTTATAGTCGGCTCAGCCTATATTCTTATAGCACCCAGGACCACTTGCTCAGGGGTGATACCACCTAATACCCCCTCCCACATCACTCACTGATTAAGAAAACGCCCTACAGACTTACAGCCGGATCCTACGGAGGCATTTTCCCTCCGATGAATCTAACTTGTGTCAGTTGACGGAATACCAGCCAGCACAGGTGGCGCTGGGACTGGATGGTGCTGTGGGTTTTGTGCCTTAGTTTTGGAGATTTGGGGTATCTTTACAAACCCAAGCAGGTTGACTCAAGCCATGAACACTGGATGTGCATTGGCTTTTAAATGATTTTGCTCAGGTGGTTATGAAGTTCAGAAAGTGAGTTTTGTAACCAAGAAACAAAATTTAAAGTAGTGCTTACTTTGTAAAATTTGTAAAATCTTATTCTTTTTTAAACCAATTTTTTTAAAAGAAGAATTATTTATTTACTTTACATATATGTAGCTGTCCTCAGACACAACCAAAGAGGGCATCGGATCCCATTACAGATGGTTGTAAGCCATCCCGTGGTTGCCGGGAATTGAACTCAGGATCTCTAGGAAGAGCAGCCAGTGCTCTTAACCGCTGAGCCATTTCTGCAGCCCAAGTATCCTATAATCTTACTACTGTGTTGTTATCACTGATCCTCTCTGCAGAGGAGGCACACGAACAGTCCTTTCTACATCTTCCTTCTATATCCAGGAGAGGCCGACCCACCCATTGCCCATGTGTTCTAACATCTATCACTGGGCCCGGTGCTGTGTCTGTCTTTAGAAGTTCTAGGGAGATGACACACCCCACCCCAACTCCCCTTCAGTCTGATTTCTACCTGTAACTTTTAGCTTGTTGAACAAATCTTTCAGTTCCCTTCCACATGCCTTTCTTTGTAGTAGGTCATCTTACTGCCCTCTCCAACCATCAGCCACTGAGGGTATGAACTTGAAAAGAAAAAGGAAGAATTGGTAAGAAGCAGAGGTAGAGGAGATATGAAATAGGCAGGTCCCACCCTGATAGGTTCCAGTAGGAGTTTTTACGATGCGTCTGTCCAGCCAGTCTTTGTAAGGAGTTCCATCTGGTAGAATACCTTAGGTTTACCAAAAACAGCCACCATATGATAAAATACCAGCGTGTAACCACTTGACCACATCTTGTGACCAATAGTACCCTTTACCAAAGTCCTGACTTTATAAGTCATCATACTACAAGGTGTGAATGGAAAATGTGTGCCGGTGACCGCTTCGGAAGCTATCTTGGAATCCTGGTATCTGTCATTTCCCTTTGGGCAATGGAATGGTACAAGTCATTCTTGTAGGTCATGGGTACTGAAGGGTGATGCTAAGTCCTTCCAAAGCATTCTGGAAGAGCACCACGAAGCCACCCATCACTGCTATCAGACACCGCGTGCCCCGTGAGAGGAGATAGAGGGAGTGTGACAGGGACCGGCATGCTTACAGTGACTAAAATTAGTTTCCAATCTGAGATCTCATTTCTGCCTTCTCTGGAATCGTACACAGTTTTTCCCATACATGGTCCATTCTGAAAGAATCTCCAACCAGAGGTCTAAATGTCAACCACCCTGAAATTCTGATGGTGAATGAATGTGTAACTCTCTAAACAGACACTGAATTCTTGTCACCACTACCAGGAAGAAGCCAAGGGAGAGCCATGGCCATATATTGGAGAACCATCTGCAATCTGGCCTTGTAAAGCGATGTTGCAAATGCACGAGCATGCTCTGCAAGCTGATTTCCACCCCGACTTGGAGTCCTCTACCCTTCCTGCTATCACATTCAGCAGCCCCGTTTCCTTGGAGGTCAGAGTTTACTGTTAGAAGCAAAATCTGCCAGCCACTGCTCAGAGGCCCAGATGAAGTCAGGGTCCCCACACATGTCATGCCTGAGGCTCTATAGCATCCCCAATTTACTGGAGTGCTGTTCTAATAACCATTTTTTCTAAGTGTCAATAACCTTGGTGAGTGTTTATTGATGCCCAACTATTTTATGGTAAGAAAAAAGAAGATACCAGGCAAGACCATATCTTACAACCATTCCTGACAGTGTCGCTTTCCCTGCCCCAAGATCTCAATGTTGCCCCTCTCCCTCCATAATCTTTCCTCTTTATAGGTGACAGAAGCTATGAGTAATCACTTAAATGAATCAAGGATCCGGGCAAGATACTTGGCACTACCCATGGGGGTCACAATCTGAACAATGGGGAGCCCTAGGTTGGGCTGTCAGATTCTGGCGATAGGCTTTCTGTAATTCTGTGAACTGGTTTCATGTTTGTGAATAGAAATGAATCTACAGATTCAATTTCCAGCTAACACAGGGATAGCACTTTGTCGCCTGAGCAGCCAATTCTAAAGATACTTTAGAGAACCTCCCCTGACCCCGGAGTGGACCTCGCATTGAGAGGCCTGGAATACAGTCCTTATAGACCCATCCTCCTATGGAATGTGAATGTGCGTCCTGTGAGCACACAGCCAGAGCCCCCAAATGCGATTTGATTGGAACCCTGATGAGGAGCAGCTAGGAGCCAGTGGAACAGTTGTTAAAGGCAGAGAAGATGCTGTTACGAACACTGACCAAGGATCGTGAGGTAGTCATCAACCATGAAACATTTGTGTGGATGCCATCATTAGCAGCACTTGAGAAGCAAGAGGAAGAGACGAAGACACTCCCTTTTCTGGAGAGATTTTTTTTTTCTCATTGGTGTGGGGCAAGGGAAGTGAGAAAAGTAGCTCTGAAGGGAGCTTCTGAGAAGAAACTCTACTTTCCCCAGGCCTCCACTTCCATGCTCCTGTGTGTTCACTCACAGGGAGGACACCATCAGGGGCAGTCACTGTTTCCCATGCTCATAGTCCATGCTCCTGAGCATGGAGTCCTCGGCTTCCTTACTGAGCAGGCAAGATACTTGGTGCCACCCCTGTGGTTCTGCAGGGCCCATGAGCTCTGCTCCTGACATTTGCTACTGTGCTTCCTAGTTGTTAAAATTCAATGTTAGAACTGACTTCAGTGACTATAGGAATGGCTCTACACTTACTTATATAGATAGAATAGTTAAGATTATGTCAGGGAATCCTTAATTTTTTCCTATATAATATTGAATTATATTGAATAATATAATGTTGAATATTACTTGGGGGAAGTTACGGTTAGAATTATATGGGATTTCTACATATCTTGAGCTGTTTCTCATTAAGTTGATAATTAATTTTATTGTTAAAGCTATGCACCCAGTTTCTTGGGCCTCGCTTTCTGAATTTCTACGTCTTGACTTATTGTTCACACCATCTCATTTCCACTCCAATGTTCCAAGCTCGAAACTCCCCCACCAACCACCCTTTTGACACAGATTTTCCGATTTTTATCTGTTAAGTAAAAGTAAACCAGGGGCCATCTTTCTATTCCTCCAAGCACCTTCTCTGCCTCCAGCAAGCCCTTTGTCTCTGAGTCAGAATCCAAGCCCTATGTATGACACGCTCCCCAGTGAGTATCTTATGGCTCTTCACTGAGCCTTGCTTCCTTTGGGTGCAGAATAATATTGCCTTTAAGAAAGGATGAGGATTAAGAGGCCATGCATGCAAATAGTCCAGTGTACCGCCAAGTACATGCAGTTGAAGATTAGTCCAGTACATAGCCAAGCACACACAATTGGTGTTTAGTCCAATGCACAGCGAAGCACATGCAGTTGATGCTTAGTCGAATGCACAGCCATGCACATGCAGTTGATGCTTAGTCGAATGCACAGCCATGCACATGCAGTTGATGTTTAGTCCAGGGCAGCCACACACATGCAGTTAGTGCTTAGTCCAGCACAGCCAAGCACATGCAGTTGACACTTTCTTTTATCGTTGTAATGTCTCCATTCTTCCTTCTCCACATATTTTCACTTGCTTTTCTCAATGTCTTACTTCTTACACCAAGCCCTGGGCACTGGAAATGAGGTTTCTCAGCTTCTCTTCAATTAAGCTTCTCTTCAAAGGTGCAACAGTCACCTGCTCGATTCACCCTCCCCCCAACCCCCCCCCTTGAGTCAACTTCCTTGGGGTACAGAGCATGTGTAACAGAGTGTCTGGGCTTTAGGGTTGCTGAGCTGGGTTCAATCATTTATCTTCCTCCCCCTGACTTTTCCACAGCATCCCCTTCTGTTTTGTGGAGATGATGACCATCCTGAGGTCATAGGTTCAGAGGAGAACTGGATGAAACAACAATCACAAGGCCTGGGTACTGGAGTGTGCCACCGAGTGGGACTTGAGTGGATGGAAACCTTCTACCCTTACATTGGCTGGCATTGGGTCATCTTTCCTGGCAGCCCTGTGCCACTGTGCACAACATAGTGCAGATGCTTGATGAACATTTGTTCGAGTGGTGATGGTGAATGGCAAACTGTTGACTACGATAAGGTTGCCTCTGGCTGAGGCTCAAGATTCCTAGCCATCTTGGGGCTGCTTAACCTCATCAAGGTTTCAGAGAGGACACATTATGAAGAAGTGGGTGCTCTGGGCAGTCATTCTGTTTCTGTAAAGATTTTCCCCAAACATAATGTGGTCTGCTGATATCCTAGACCAGACCACACAGTAGTACAGCTATGCTGTAGCTGGAAGCAGCCTCAAAGCTCAGAACCAAGGGGCAGCAGATGTCCCCATGCTTCCCCCCCTAAAATAGTGCTTCTGTCCACTTAGAATTAAAGTAAGCACAGAAAGAAAGCTAAGAGGTTCAACAAAACTGTCTTTGGATAAGGGGGAATGTTCCTTTCTAACTGGAGGAGGGTCTACCCTTATTGTCACATCTGCTACTTGAATGATCAGGATTCCCATAAGAAAAGTATTGGCCAGTATTCCTAAACACTCTCTAAAGAGAAACAGCCAGAAATGGAACACTGATGGTTCCCAAAGTATACTGCCAAACAAATAGCAGATCAATGACTAACTTACTGCATCACAACACCTATGTTTACTGACCTCAGAGCATCCTCTGGGTACCGGCCTCCTTTCTGGGTTCCAGGGAAACATGAATGGAACACACGCCTGCCCTCAAGCTGTCTGTGTGATTTGAGAAGACGGACATTCTAACCTTATCGCGTGGAAGCTGATGCAACTCAGAACTATGTCAGCCATGCAACAGAGAAGGGTCACTCTTCTGTCTGGAATAATAGATTGAGAGCAAATTTGGGAATAATTTTTATCACAGATTTGGCCACTTGGCTCTATCACACAGTGCACTGGGAGGTTTCATCTTGCTAAGCCAATGACCTTGGAGTAGCACCCTAGAAGACTCAAAGCAACTGCTGAAATCTTCATGAATAAAGTCGGCCCCTCCCTCCCACGCACACATGACTGAGTGGCTCAGGCATGGCTTCACTCTCCCGCTGCCTATTTAAGGAATTCTGCTGTTATCATCGACAGGAATTCCTCTTGGGTGCTGTTATCAATGCCAGCCCTTCCAAGTCAGCAATAATTAATGACGAGCCTTAAGCCTAGCCATGATAGACAATTTGCTAATAATTCGGAAGCACTTGTGGGGGATCAAATACATGATCTTCTGGACACACTCAGTATAAGTTGCATCAAAACCAGGTTACTTGAAGACCCTTGTCTAAAATCTATCCTGTCACTGCCAGGTCTGCATCCACACTGCTGCCTAAGGGTTGCATAATCAGAGCTATTGCCTTGTAAATCACTTTAGAGCCAAACCTGACCCTCTTAAGATCGCCTTTGGGAGGAGGGGGATAAACTGCTTGGAAGGCATTGATGACTTTTTTTTCCCCAAGAAGGCTGTTCTATCAAAGGATTTGTCTTCCTAATGCTACTTTAAATAATAATTGTTTTTAAATTTTTCTTTATTTTATATATGTGAGTACACTGTCACTGTCTTCAGACGCACCAGAAGAGGGCATCAGAACCCATTACAGATGGTTGTAAGCCATCATGTGGTTGCTGGGAATTGAACTCAGGACCTCTGGAAGAGCAGTCAGTGCTCTTAACCACTAAGCCATCTCTCTAGCCCCTAAATAATAATTTTTAAAAAGCCATAATTTGCAGAAACTTTCCCCCTTTATGCACAGCATTTAACAAAGATGAGTCAGATTTAACTTTGATTTGATACACAATGCACTTCAGTTCCTGCTTGATTAAGACCTTCCCAGAGAATCCTTTCTTTTTAAACGTGTCCAGTGAAAGTCCTCAGGAACCCGGCTGCCCACAGATGAGACATGTCCCATTTATTTCTCCTCTTGTTTCTCTCTTCCTGGGCAGTGTTAGAGGCCAACCAGACTGACCTCTAGCCAGCTTTCAGAGCCTAATACTTTTTAATTACATGGTTACCCCAGTGGATGGTGGAAATGGTAATAGAGGTTGATTTGTGCAGTCCACTGTAGTTATGCAGCCTGAGGATGTGGTAGGGATCGACATGAACTGAATCTTTTTATGAGACCACTAGTCTCTTCTTACAAGTGCCCATTCTTCTGCAATAATGCATGTGGCTTGACTTGACCTTGTAGCTCTGTTGACAGGGACTGCTGATGATTCCTCAAAGTCAAGATGTCCCCAGTTCTTCCAAAACTTGTATACGCTGAATTCTATAGTCCATGTGGTTGTATTTTGTAAGAAAGCAAGAAAAGAAAGGGAGGTGAGGAAGGAAAGTAGACTCCTATCTGACTTGTTCTTAAGTGGAAATGAGTCTGAATAAGGAAATAAAAGAACAGCCAAGCGTTGATTCAGCCTGGAGAAACTACCTTAGTAGACAGTACAGAGAATGCTCTAATGTCTCTAACTCACATTAAAACTCAATTTTATTCCCTTAGAGCCCAATCCTATGAACTCTCAGCCTAACAGGAGTGGTTTAGAGAATTGGGAAAAATTAGTGACAAGGGTGTGACCCCAACTTTCTCAAACTACACATAACCCAATCACTTCATCTAACCACTCAGACCTCAGGTATTTCTGAAAAAATGAGAAAATAAATGACACCTTAGAGACCGGGACTTGGATTGTGAATGCAAAGGGCCTGCTAGGCAGGCTCTGTGTAGGCCCTGTAGTGATAGCGTGCTTGGAAAAGTTCGTCTTTCTGAAGTATCGGCTCTTGATGGATCCTCGAGAAACTAATATCAAAACATCTTGAAGTTTGCTCATTTTCATCCCTACAATGATTGCTGTGCCTGGCTACATCTCCTGGATTTTCTGCCAGCTGCTTTTGTGGGTGCGCCTCATGGCTGAATGGCAGCTTATCTCCCCGGGAGTGTGGAATAAGCCCTTAGCAGCCCCTGGTGTTAAAGGACTTGACTTATCTCGGTGGTGGCAGAGCTCCCTGCTGGCGTTTGCATCCCTGTTGCTGCTCTGTGTGCTGTTGCTTAGCAGCTGTCAAACACCTCGGGTGTGCGAAGAGCTCATTGATGGGCTGTCTACTCCAGCCCCAGGATGTCCTGGTCGGTGGGCATTTTCATTTTTAGCCTTTTTTTTTTTTTTTTTACTTAAGAAGTATATATGAAAAAAGGAGTGTTTCCTCTAAGGACAGGGATGTCTGTGAAACTAAAGGCTATGTGCTCTCTTGTCCCACTCCTTGCTGAGCGTGTGCTGCTGAAAGGATGCCAGGCATAATCAACTTGATTTAAACTGTGTCCCGCATACTATTCCAAGCATACTATTCCGCATACTATCTCCATTGTTAGGTGTTTGGAATTCAGGCATACAATTATTTTTGAGACGTGACCTTCCTTTTCTACTTTTTCTTTTGAGAAAGCCAGCTAGGAAAGTCATTCCTGTCTTTGCCTTCCTCTAGGATTGGAAGGGAGCCAGATATGAGGACAAAAGAGACATTCTCATGGGACTTGTCCCTGATGGTCACAGTTTCCCTTTTTTAAAAGCTATCCATCTGAATTTGCTGATTTGTATAAAGAATGGCATGGGCAATTGATAGTTCCAATAAGGGATCCCTTATTGTTTATCAAATGTTTGTTGTTTCCTCATTGAGCTATGGTATCAGCTACTTGTTAACCAAGTTTTCTTACTTGTAAATCTTTCTCCAGGCCCTTTCTGTCTTTTGATCTACACCTACAATGTGCTGTTGTTATAAATGTCACTGAATTTTGATAGATCTTACTATTTGGCATGATTCTCTCACCTAATTTCCCTAGTCTATACAGCTGTTTTTAATCCTGTTCGTCAAGCCCTCCTCTCTCAGGAGTCCTGGGGGGTGGAGATGGGAGCAGAGATGTTCACTCAGTCCCCCAAATCAACTAACACTTTCTGGCAAGGACATTGATCAATAAAAGCTTTGGTAGGAAGAAAAAGCATGGGAAATCTAGTCACAAAAACAATTTGACATTGTAGAAAATTGGGAGTCTTACCCACTAGCCATTAGCTCTATTTCTATGTTTGTTTTTGTGGAATGGAATACATGACCACACTGTCCAACATAACAGTGACTAGCTGTATCAATTGAATAACAAAAATATTTAATAGTGTATCTATTGAAATGCCAATGGTTGAAATGAAGTAAAAATAAGATTAATGAAATTAAAACCAAATTCTGGCACTTTAGGTGTGGTTCAGAATCCAGTATCCAGGCATTTCAGGAACTGCAGTGATAGATAGAAAGTTCTAGCTGACACCACTCCTAGAGAAGCTCTTGAGCAGGAGACTAGCACATCATTCATGATAGAACTGGGTGGAACATGGAAAAGAGAGTCTGTCAACACTGAACAGGTAAAGCCTCATAG
The DNA here is from genome assembly GCF_008632895.1 of Mastomys coucha. NCBI lineage: Eukaryota > Metazoa > Chordata > Mammalia > Rodentia > Muridae > Mastomys > Mastomys coucha. The sequence goes on from NW_022196903.1 coordinate 80,965,904, forward strand.
TTAGAAAACTGGCAACAATTAAAAAATCAATGAATAAGTCATATCTGGGCATCCAGCCATGTGTGTGTGTGTGTGTGTGTGTGTGTGTGTGTGTGTATGTGCTGTCCTCTGACCTTTGAAATCAGTGCACCCCAGGAACTAGAGTGCAGCCACGTGTTCCAAGGTCCTGTGGCAGTTGCACGTTTGTGCCTGCCATTCAGAACTGTGGAGTGTGCGTTGACATGTGTGTGTGTATGCAGATAGGCAGGTGCTTGTCCTGATCAGCACATGATACAGAGGGCTTGCTGCAATGCTTTCTGGAACCTCGTGTTAAAACACATCAGCGGTAGAGTGGGCTGTGGGTCAGGGACTCACCCCGTTTGTGCACCTCCTCAGGTTCAATCTATTTCCAATCTGCAATCACCATATGCTACATGAGCAGAAACCGCCATCAAAACCCTGGATTTCAATCAGCCACCAGAAAAGTGGACAATCAACAGCTACTAAAGATAGGACCCTTCCTAAGACAGCTCAAAAAATTACTGTAAAATCTTGGAAAGGGGAGAAAAAAATCCAAGTGGGACTAGAAACTTTGGAGGTGGTGAGAATGGTAAATGGGGATGCTTTAGCTAGCCTGTTAGGGAGAGTTTAGAAAAGCTTAACCAAGAAACTAAGTTGGCATTCAAGTGCACCAAGGGTTTAGGCACTTTCCTCAGAACACACGGAAGGCTGCCAGAAGAGTTGCACTGAGCAAGCAGAAGAGATCCCATTATAATTGTCCCTGCAGGAAATAACCCCTTGGAGCTGTCTACAGAGCCACTGTGACAGCACCGTGCCTCCCGCTGCCACCAATTAGGGTGACTTCAATGGTCAGCCTGGTTTGTTACTCCTAAACTGGACACACACACTCCATTACACCAGCCCCCCACCCCCCCACCCCCCCACCCCTTACCAAGAAAGATGCTTGGCATTTTTTATCTGTTTAGTAATGCTATTTGCTAAGCCGGTGGAGCTTTGGACTTTAGTCTTGAAGGTGAACTTGGCGGAGGTTTTGGTCATGTAAAGAACTGGTATATAACAAGCATAGGACCTGAACCCACATCCAGGTACCTGCCCCCTCACAGACTACCCAGTATAAGTGGGCTGGAGTCTAGTTGCTATTGCTATCCATTCCTGATCTAACGGAATCTTGGTTACAAAGTCCAGAAGTTTCTGTCCCACAATCATCAGAGTGCCTGGGCTTAACTTGAGGCTTCGTGACTGCCCAGGTCAGTGGCTTCTGACCAGCCATGGAACCTCAGGAGCCTATGCACCTGACAGGGATGAAAACAGGGCTATCAGATGAAGCACATCAGATGATTTCTGAAAAGTCCTTCACTAAGATACACTCCAAAATTGACTGTAAATCAGGTGCTGGCTTACCTTCAGCCTGATCAAATCTGTAAAAAACAAAACAAAACAAAACAAAAAAACAAAAAAACAAAACAAAAACAAACAAACAAACAAACAAAAAAACCAATGACCATGACATTCATTCTTTCCTGTTTCTAAAAACAAGTGCTTCAAAATTTGTTTATGAGTCATTGTTGTCTACTTAACTTGGAGTTATTGGCTATTTAGTCCAGCTTTGGACATGTGAGCCCCATCACTTGAGTCAACATGCACCAGAATAATATGCATTCTGTTGATTCTTAGCATCTGTCATACACACGTGCAAAACTGAATCCCACAAGCCCAGAATCCAGACATTCTTACCAAAGGAAGCTGAATGGAGAGAAGAGTCGCAGAGCCTTTGCAAAGACAAAATTGTCCTATCTCTCACCAGTGTCAGAATGTAGAAATGTTTACAAAATGCTCATTAAAAGAAAAAGGGGTTGCAAGATAAAAATGAAATCTGGTGTACAAGTTTACACTGGGGAGATAAGAGAGGCTAGGCCCTATAGGGGATTTTGCTATCCAATTACTGCAACCTGACTTTCGGCGGGGAGAGGGGAAGAGGGGGGAGGAGGGGGAGGAGAAGACAGAGGAAGAGTTTCCATACTTGTGTCGTGTCCAGTGACACAAGACATTTACACTCCGGAAGATAAAACTGTCAGTTACAGCCCAGGAGACTTAAGCCTTCCTAGGTTGGCCTGAGGGGAGCTGAGCAGAGTCATGGGTTCTCTGGTTCTGCCGCTGAGCGCTGTCTTCTGCCTGGTGGTTCACTCGGCTTCTGGCAGCCCCATTATGGGCCTTGAGCAGTCGCCCCTGGAAGAAGATATGCCCTTCTTTGATGATATCTTCACAGAGCAAGATGGTATTGACTTCAACACACTGCTACAGAGCATGAAAGACGAATTTCTCAAGACGTTGAACTTGTCAGACATTCCTGTGCAGGACACAGGCAGAGTGGAACCACCAGAGTACATGCTGGAGCTCTACAACAAATTTGCCACAGACCGGACCTCCATGCCATCTGCTAACATCATTCGGAGCTTCAAGAATGAAGGTAGGCTGACTGGCATCTACATCCGTGAGACTTTGGCTTTGCCTTTCCTCAGGAAGAAATAAGGGATCACTATGTGTGTGTGTGTGTGTGTGTGTGTGTGTGTGTGTGTGTGTGTGTGCGCGCACACGTGTGTGCGCGCATGTAGGTGATGTGGGAGAGAGTGCATTCGTGGAAACACATGGCTCAGACACAGTGCATCAACTGTACCACATGATCTTCTTAGAACTCCAATGCTGGAAAATATCTATTAATGAAAACCCACAAAATTCCCATCATTCTAATATCACAACAGGTTCTTGGTGTCATTTTAACCTGGACATCACATATCAAAAAAACCATAAATGTTCAACTGTTCGTCAATCTTCTCTGCCATTTTCTAGACAGGATTCGATTCCTATCTGGTGTTGATAAGAATTAGTCAACTATTCTTTAGATAAAAAATGATGAAAACAATAAAAAAAATAGAAATTTAGGCTTTTTAGTTTGTTCCAACTTTGGGTGAGTTTCCATTTCTGACTTCATTTGATCAGGGACCTGATGGGACAGAACTGTATTTGTATACTGTGTTGTGTTTGATAAGCCAGGTTCCCATATAAATCATTGCTTATAATAAGACTCCAGGAAGCATGCAGGCCCAACTGATTGTGACTGTATCGTCATGAAGAGTGATATACATATGTCAAATTATTCATTACCCTCAGATCTTTAAGTGAGCCAGCGAGCTAATCCTAGGTTAGGTTTATGTGGCATAAGTAGGAAAATATAATATTACTGGTAGAAACTGTGGATATAAAGAAAATGGTTCTTTATTATTTACTAATTGTGCTCTTACAGACACTGAATGAGCAAATATTTGCCAGATGCTCATGGAAGCAGAAACTGCTTGGTACATATGAGGGAATCACAGGCAGCATGGGTAGGAAATGCTGGACAAACCATGATGACTTTCAATGAATTACTTAATATTCTAGGCGCTGGAGTGAACGTTGAGTGGATATTACTCAGATACCAAGATAGTATTTTCTGTTAAAATTCAACCTATGACCATCATTTCTATTTAGTAACATATTTCTGGTGGAAACAGCAAACTGAAATTTCAGATTCCTTTGGAGGCAAGTCTGGGAGAAAAAGAACAACATCCTAAGGAGCCTGCCTCAGATTCTTGCTCTGAGCCATGGTCTAGCTCAGGCACGCTGGGAGTGTGCCCTCGCTCGGGCATGTGGCAAATGCAGCCTAGCTCACGCACAGGGGAAATGTGGTCTAGCTCAAGCATGGTGGGAAGGCATTATTCCACTTTTGTTTCTTGCTTCTGCCGAGGAAGAGCAGGTGATAAAGGTGAGGATGTGACCCAGCTCACCATGACGGGAGATGCATGGGGAAGAATCAGACTTGGAGACACCCAGCCACTCACCCCTTGCACCTCTGCCAGCCTAAAGGGAGGCTCATGCAGCAGAGGACCTGTGTCCCATCAGCAGGCTCTCTCTGCTGGCTGTTGTCACCCACATTCTCACCTCTTGTGTTTGCTCAGTGCCCTGCCTGAGGTGAAGACCCAGAGGACTCCAGACCCAATTCATCTTGGAACCAGTGTCACATGCAAGGTGGAAAATGGGACTTCAGTTCTTATCCTGGCTCCGTCCTCCATATTGTCTAGGAAGTCAGATATGCAGGCTGTGGTTTGATTTCTTCTGATGCAAAACTAGCGTAGGATCCACGTGTGCATTGTTGGGGTCATTGTAACAGCCACACAAATTGCAGAACCACTGGCATGTGAAAGCTGTCAAGGGCATTATTTTTCTTGCCCTGAAATGTGACTCCTCCATGATCTATGGTCACATATGCAAAGAATTGTGGGTAGTTTTGTTTAGTTAGTTAAGGGTTGGTTTGTATGTGTGTGTTGTGCTGTATTGTCTTGTTTTAAGCTGGCCTTGAACTCATCATGTAGTCCAGGCTGACCTTGAAATACTCATTTAATTTTTTTTTAAAAAAAATTATAAACTATGACTTTCTTTTGAGACAATAGGCCAGGTTGGGCTCGAACTCACAGCCCTCCTGTTCAAACCTCCTGAATGTGAGCTTATTTTTTAAAAAGTATATCTTCACTAGAGTATAGTCAATATACAGAAACATGCACATATTTAACTTGTATAATTGAAGTGCTTCTGAGTGTAAACATCCACTGAAGCCCCCGTCTCAGCCAAGACAGTGAGCATGCCCACTTCCCCCAAGGCTTCCTCCATTCCAGAAGGGAACAGCTTCTCTCACAGAGCAGGCAATGAGCCTGCTCTCCCATTTTGATCTTCTATGAAAGCAAGTGCACACTCTCAGAGAGAGACTTTCAGGCACCAGCGTCTCAAGGGAGAGGCCAAAAGTGGAGAGTGGAAATGAGGCAAGACGGCCTTCTTTCTAAGAATCAGAAGAATGTCCTCAAAGGTTCACAAGACAGAGAATGAAGGCATTTAAAATATTCATTCAATTGATCAATAACTATCCATTGCCCAACTGCAGCATTCTGGGTACTGTGGAGAATGGACAGGAGTCATGGCTTGATTGGGATGCTAAGCACTGGTTACAGTTGCTCTGGCTACACCTGGCTAGAGCAATCCCATAAGTCTGTATCCCTCGGCGCCGCTGCAAAGATGCTTTTAGTTAGCACCCAGAGGAAGCTGTGAAACATGTAAAATAACGACATATTTATTTATGTAAATTGTGAAGCCCATATGACTATGAGCTCAAGGGCAAACCTTTCAGGTAGGTATAAAGCAATCATCTAAAGAAAGATGTTGAGCACAATGTGGATTAGAGACTCCACTGAGGTCATGAGTTGGGAGTACAGTTAGGGAAAGGCTGCTAAGGACAATAGAGGATCCTCCGTTGCAGGTCTCAGACATCTTTGGCGTCACATCCTTGGATACTCTGATGTCAAATGTATCAGTCCTTGTAGAGGCAAATGGCCCGGGGTAACTTTGGGTTCTATGTTAAATTCTTATATAAAAAGTTAATATCAGGCCAGGCATGGTGACACATGCCTGCAATGTCTCTCAGTTCGAGGCCAGCATGCTCTGCTTAGTGAATTAACAGACCAGCCAGGGCCATGCAATGAGACCTTGTTTTTGTTTTTGTTTTTAAAAAAAGTTAACCTGGAAGTATTTGGAGATATACTTCTGATACAAAGGACCACTAATAAGCTATTATGTAAAGATCTCAGGTGGTTTGTGTGTGCCCATCTGCATGCTGGCTGCTAGTGAACGTCACTAAGGTAATGTGTCTACCCCAAGACCTACCTTTTCTCTCTCACTCTCAGAGAGGACTACACACCCCAGAACCAATCCTAAGACTCCTTCTTTTAAGATTGTTCTGTTGACCTTGCTAAACTTTGTTATGTAGGGACAGGGTCAGCAAACTTCCTCTGAAAAGGCCAGATAGCTCATATCTAAGTCTGCCTCTGCTGGGCAAACAGGAGCCAGAGACACTGCAGCAATACTCAAGTGGGGCTGGGCTCTGGTGGAGTTTTCTTTCCAAAGCATGTGACATCCCAGTTTGGCCTATGGGCCAAAGTTTAACAACCCCTGCTCTATCGAGCTCTGTGAAGACCAGGGCCCAGCCAACTTTATGGAGATCACCACCTGTTACAAACATAAACTGTGAAGTCTTTAATCATGAACAGTTCGAGAGAACAATCTCCATGAACCATTTTATGGCTTGTTACCGGTTGGAAAAACAGAGGGCTCATCTACTGCTCCAAGACTCCTCCCAGTCCTGTCCCTGTGAGGCAGCTCCGGCCATGTGTCTTAGTTAGGGTTTTACTGCTGTGAACAGACCTCATGACAACATTATAAGGACAACATTTAACTGGGGCTAGCTTACAGGTTCAGAGGTTCAGTCCATTATTATCAGGGGGAGAATAGGGCAGCATCCAGGCAGGCATGGTGCAGGAGGAGCTAAGAGTTCTACAATTTCATCTGAAGGCTGCTAGCAGAATTCTGACTCTCAGGTAGCTAGGATGAAGGCCTTAAAGCCATAGTGGCACACCTACTCCAACAGGGCCACACCTTCTAATAGTGCCACTCCCTGGGCCAAGAATATCCAAACCATCACACCGGGCAAGTTTTCTTTCCTTTTACTATTTAAATAAGTACCTGATATATTATGAAGCATACTGCAAGTTTCTCATACGTATCTTTCTTTTTTAGATCTGTTTTCTCAGCCAGTCAGTTTTAATGGGCTCCGGAAATATCCTCTCCTCTTCAATGTGTCCATCCCTCACCACGAAGAGGTCGTCATGGCTGAACTGAGGTTGTACACGCTGGTGCAGAGAGATCGTATGATGTATGATGGTGTGGACCGTAAAATTACCATTTTTGAGGTACTAGAGAATGCAGATGGTAGCGAGGAGGAGAGGAGCATGCTTGTCTTAGTATCAACAGAGATCTACGGAACCAACAGTGAGTGGGAGACATTTGATGTCACAGATGCCACCAGACGTTGGCAAAAGTCAGGCCCATCAACCCATCAGCTGGAGATCCACATTGAAAGCAGACAAAACCAAGCTGAGGACACCGGAAGGGGACAACTGGAAATAGATATGAGTGCCCAGAATAAGCATGACCCTTTGCTTGTTGTGTTTTCTGATGACCAAAGCAATGACAAGGAGCAGAAAGAAGAACTGAACGAATTGATTGCCCACGAGCAGGATCTGGAACTGGACTCTGATGATTTCTTCAGTGGGCCTGATGAAGAGGCTCTGCTGCAGATGAGGTCGAATATGATCGATGACTCTTCCGCTAGGATCAGGAGGAATGCCAAGGGGAACTACTGTAAGAAGACTCCACTGTACATCGACTTCAAGGAGATTGGCTGGGACTCCTGGATCATCGCTCCTCCTGGGTACGAGGCCTATGAATGCCGCGGTGTGTGTAACTACCCTCTGGCAGAGCACCTCACACCTACAAAACACGCAATTATCCAGGCCTTAGTCCACCTCAAGAATTCCCAGAAAGCTTCCAAAGCTTGCTGTGTGCCCACGAAGCTGGATCCCATCTCCATCCTCTATTTAGATAAAGGTGTTGTCACCTACAAGTTTAAATACGAAGGAATGGCCGTGTCTGAGTGTGGCTGTAGATAGGAGAGGAGAGGTGTCCATGGCTTATTTAATAACTGCAGATGTGTATATTTTGTGTTCTATTTAATGAGACTATTTAATGAAGGTGTACAGATAATAGAGGTTGCCACCTTAGGGAACTGTGCTGTAGGAAATGTGTATTTTGCTCTACAATCCAGTCCCGTCCAGTTATCTTCTTTGGACTCTCCTTTCCCAGTGATACCATCTCTTAACAACAAAACTCAGGCCCGTACCACTTATGCTTTTTGGCAGTTTGGAAAGAGCAAGCCCTACAGGAAATATCATCAACACACAGATATTTGTACACATTCATGCAGGTGCGAGTAAACTTAAAAAAATCTTTTTGCTCAACAGAGGCAGACTATATTCATACATGTGAGTGGCTTCCTCCAGAATGTACATATTACAGGATATGGGATTTAGGCCAAGAAAGTTCATATTGGGAATTTAACCATCTAGAGAACTGTATTTCCCAAATGTTCTGGGGATGTAAATGTAGTTCTTTTCAATTGTATCTGCTATGGCTCAGAGCAGCAGGCTTGTTGAGCCTGCTACCAGTTCAAGATGTGGATGAGGTTGCAGATACACAAAATACATGGCCTTGACAGGCAATGGTCCCAGAGATTCCCTTGCAAAGAATGGGTCCCTGGGCCATGTACTCCTGAGAACAGTGCCTGGTCAAAAAAGATGGGGGGTGGACTTTCAGGACTGGCACTCCCTTAGTCAACAAGGCCACATCTGCCACCCCTTAGTGGCCATGGAGGTGGTGGAGGGAGTAGGGAAGGATGCATATGTCCTCAGGTGTGGTGGTAAAACCGTCACAAGTCTAATGGGATAATTACGTCTTTCTGGACAAAATAAAAGGATCCAAGACTAAGAGGACTCGAGAAGGAGGCTGTTTGACAGACACAGTTGAAAATATTTCTAATTTTGTGACCTCCTTCCCTTGCTGGCCACCTCTGCCTTCTCCTCCATCCTCTTCCCTTTGTTTAATTTCCTTCCCATCATACCTCTTGTCTTCTTGTCTTTCTCTCCTTTGTCACCTATGCTGTGGGGCCAGGAGGAGGCACCAGACATGACATGACAGGGGCACTTGAAAGCATTTTTCCCTCGGTGTGAAATCAGCTAGCGATCTGACTTCTAGACCTATTCTGGAAATTTAATCTGACTTGATTTGAGTTATAGATTTTATGCTATGTTTGTCATGAGGAATACAGAACAGAAGAAGACTAGAGTCCAAGCAAATACACTCAAGCCCATGACTTAGCAGAGACATAAGCAGATCACTCAAATGTCCAGCTTGAACTTTGAAATCAGCCTTGATCTTGGGAGAAATGCACTAGTGCCCCCATTCTTTTCTCTCTGTCTCCTTTCCATTTGAAATTCTTGTCCATCATCAGATAGGTTGTAAGGACACTGAGACCCTGCTGCTGGCCCTACCGAGTCCTGTCAGGATCCTCGGCTCTGTGTAGGAGGAGCTAGAGCAATCAAGTCCTGAGTCACCACAGCATCTGCAGACAAATGAAATGACCCAGTGACTCACGTGGGAAGCAGGAATATGGCCTCAGTATATTGCCCAATCCTACCCAATTGGTTACATATATTAATGCCAGGCTAGCTACCAGCTTCCTTTCCATAAACTTCTTAGGGCTACATATTCAGATTGTTCTGTCAAGGACAGGTATTTTCCAAATTTGGATTTCATCTCTATATATCTAGTCAGTCAAAACACAATTCTCAGAGAAGCCATTGCCCTGGAAGTGGGATATTTTGATTATCAATGAGAACATGGTGAGGGACATTTTGTTGGCTGAGATGGCTATTCCACTAAGAAGCATCCATGTTAGCCTCTTTCTAACGCCATGTGTTTGCGCGCACACATGAATCTGTACACGTATAGCGGGCATTGGCTAGCCATGCCAGCAACTCTGAGGAAATGGTACAGCCTTCACACTCTATGGTACACCACACATACTCATACTCCACGGTACTGCGGATCCTTTCTCAAGGAGATTATCACAGAAATAATAATAAAATTTTAGCTTAGCAGGAATAGTTTTAGTCATGGCTCAGCTTTGTAATTTCAATAGTTTAGATGTGCCGGGTGATGCCAAATGGCTTGCAGGAAAACACAACAGCCAGGTCTCCAAGCTGCGTACCTTCTGGCCACAGAACACCACTGGCATTCACATTCTGATACTAGAGGCGTCAGCTCTTGTATCCTGACATACCCACTGCCACTTGCCCAAGCATCTCCCTTGAGAGACTTTGTTGAGCTTCTGAAGAGAGGTGACAGTTGAGGCTGTCTGCAAACCCCACATGCTGCTCCATTTACTACAGCGCTAATGTAAGTGGTATTTTTGTGATGGTCTTCTTGTAGAAAGGCGTGCAGATAGCCACATGTTGGATATTCAAGTGTTACTGTTTTCACTATTGTTATGAATTTGCTTCCTTATCAGAAAGTGGAGTGACAAAAGCCATAAATAGAAGCATTCTTCTCTCTCCTCCCAACAGCTGCGTGCCGCCTTTCCACTTCACCGACTTAACCCGAAGCCATAGAATGGGCAGGTTCACAGGAAACTGAAACATAACCAATCCATTTCTTCAATGACAGATCTTCCACTATGGCTGGCCCATACCAGTCTTGTTTTCTTTTTATTTCTTATGCTTTGGTGGAAAAAGCTAATAACGATTCTTGAGCAGCAGGGGCACTTGGCAGCCACCCCACCCCACCCCACCCCATCCCACCCTACCTGCACGGTCATGTAAAAGTTTCTAGGCTTCTTACTATTTATTGATTAATATATTTATTTTTGTAATATAGTGTAGAATATTAAAATTTTATTTTTATGTGTGTGACTCCCTCTCGAATAAAATAGCCCTCTCTGCAGCCCACAATGGACTCTTTCCAGGAATGTAGCTCACTTAGATTTTACACCTATATGTCCACCTCTGCTTTTTGCATCAAACTGTCCTGTTATTTTAAGGGATCCGGCCATGGCTTTGTGTATTTGTGTCTTGTGGGCAAACTGTGAGCCCCTCCCTGTATCTGCTGATTTGTAAGTAACAGAGTTTAACTGAAGTACAAATGTTTCTGAGGCATTTTGTCAATAAATGCCATGCCATTCCCTAACTCACCATGGCTCACCTTATCGTGAGAGGGAATCTGTCAGTCATAAGTGAATATGATTGCTACTTCATTAATGCAAGTGGGATTTAGTTGGACTCCCCTAGCAAAGAAGGAGTCTCTTTTCTGAAAATACCCATTACCTCCCTGATCTGCCAGATCAGACAAACAATTGTACCCCAAAAGTCAATGTAGTGACTTCAGAGTGGCCCTTCCAACACCCCACCCTTTTCCAGTGTAAAAGTGTTAGTTAATTTGGGAATTTAATGAAGAAATACTTTTTAACAATGGTTACTAGAGTTTTATCATTCTTTATATTCTTCCAGTGAAAGATATGTTCATATGAAGGAATTTATATTTCAATTTCCCCCAAATTCATTAAGTGCATCAGTATGTAGGCAAAATCTCTTGTCACTTATGTGCAGTGCAGTTCAGGTCCTCTTCTGTCCCGGAGCCCCACTCCAGTCCATAGCTTCCATAGCTCATGTGTGGTAGAAAAGAAATGTGGGTTTTCTGTGTGTGTTTTCTTGTTCCCAAAGACATTTGATTTTCCACAGTTAGCTGGAGGATGGGAGCTAGCACTTCATGATACCAGCACATGTGGAAGCACATCTACTGGTAAGCATAAGCACCTCTTGGAGGATGACCATTTACAGGGAATCAGTCCATTTCTATCACGTATGTGAATGGGTGTTTGTGAGCTTCTGACCTAATTGCAGTGGGGAGATGGATGCTAGCTCACCAGCAGGCTCCGGGGAATCCAGGAAATTAGTTGATACTGGGACACGCCAATTCAGCTAAGTGGTCATATTCTTTGGTAAAGCAAGTTCACCATTCATGTGTCCAGATTACTAAAAGTTACACTAAAATGAATATGGAAATAAATATTTTTACACTCTGTTCATTAAACAAATGTATACTGTAGAGTCACCCTGTTAAATAAAATGGAAAATTATTTTGACAATAATCTTCAGCAGTTTATTTTTTAGATGCAATCTCTCCTTCTATTCTACCTCCCCGTTATATTTCCACATCTGTGTATGCAGATGGAATAAAACTTCTTGCTTAATCAGTAGAAAATGATTTGAAGAGACAGACAGCAGGCTGCACGGAGCATCTACCTTTGCATAGTCTTTTCATTTTATATAATCCTGTGCAAACTCCAGGAACACTAGCAACAGAGAAGGAAGCCAAATTGACTCCTTCTTACTAATAACTGGAAAAAATACTTCTTTGAATCCTGCAATGAATTTGGAAACTATTGAGGTTAAATTTGATCGATCTCTCATTACTGAATTTCATATGACCTCAGGTTTGAAAGAGGGCTCCTTCCAGCCAGCTGGTCTGTTCTGCTCTCTTGATAGACATCAAAATACAACCAACTTCTCTGAAAACATTAGTTATAAGGAGTGTCCTGGCTTCTTAGGCAACTCTATTGCTGTTCTGTGCTCAGTTTGACTAATAGTTTGGGTCATTGTATGTGAAAGTCACTGGGGAAGCACCAAGGATCCTCATTAGAGCCCCAGAAAATACACACCGACTATCTGAGCATGTCAGGCATGAGGCTCCCTCTTGTGCGTGGGGGCGTGAGGGAGGTTGGTGGGAGTTCTGGAAGGTAAGTCATTACCAAGGCAGCATGCAGGGATGGAAGCACAGGGAGACAGCGATGGAAGAATACAGTTCCTCCCATGAGACCTTCTTCTGCCTCTCTTGAGTGGACTCCAACATCCTGGCATCTGGCATGTGTGAGAGGAGGCCCTTGGCCTCAGTCCTGGAGGGGAGGGAGCAGAGCGCTCCTCAAAGGCTTGGGCTAGGCCGGGACTGAAGGGGCTAGGGAAGCTGTTCTCATGACTTGGCTTTGAATTCTTTAGCAGCCTATACATTCTTCTCTAAATAATTCCATTTATAGATGCCTCTCATGGTGTGGGGCCTGAAGATTTTCTCCACATGTGGTCTGACCTGGGCAAGGCTGCTCTGACAGGCCACTTCATTCTGTATTTTTTTTCTTTAAACCGAGGGAACTAGGATGCTCTGGATAGAAACAGAGTGGCAAGCTACTTTACAACGTAGCTTATAACAAAGTGTGAGAAAATTATGTTCAGAGTTCACACACACACACGTGTACACACAAAATCATATGTCAAAACCCTGAGAATGATACTTGTATGAACTGATCTTTGTGGAATTGTGAGAAACAAGATGCGGGACCCCAGAATGTGACTGTGGTCATGTGGACAAGAGCTCACTTTTGCACAGAAGTGGCTCTTTGTAAAGGAGGGGTATATTTGGAGGTGAGAGCTTGTTAACTTGGAGGTTTTAAATGGATTATGTGATTATCATGGACCCACTGTCCTCAACAGTCAGCTTACAGAAATGGCTCCTGCCCTCTCTCCCCCTTCTGTCCACACAGACCTCCAGTATTTCATCCACCCTGAGAAAGCTGGGAAATACATTTTAATTTTAAAATGAGATGCTAAGAGTAGGACAAGAGTTTAGACCATGTGGCTCAAGTTAAGATTTTCTGATAAGAGGAACAAGACAGTGTGGACTCACCAAGAGCAACTTCATATGCAGAACACTGGTTGATTTCCTTGAAGGCCCTGGAATGTTTCTAGCAAGTCTACCTCCTAATTATTATTGTTGCCTAAATGTATAACAGCCTGCTTAATTATCAGAAAACATCAGAGGAGTCATTCAGAAAAGTGTTCTGCAAAACAGACAGTTCTGTTTAAAGATAAAAGTATAAAGAAACAAGCAGCACAGGACTGAGGAGCTGTGAGGTTGAAAACAGAGAGCCCTGGGGCACCATGTGTGCTGCTTGAGTGAACCTAGAACCTCTGACAGGGCAGAAAGGACATGTTGTTGTTGTTATTGTTGTTGTTCTCCTCCTCCTCCTCCTCCTCCTCCTCCTCCTCCTCCTCCTCCTCCTCCTCCTCCTCCTCTTCCTCCTCTTCCTCCTCCTCCTCCTTCAGTTCTCTGCTATTGGTGGCATGCCCTCTGACTTTATCAGTTACACCCTCTCAACTGACGCTTACTTTTGCAAATCTGTAAATGATTGCACTTTCTCTGAGGTGATGAGGAGCTGTGTAGGAGGCTTGACCAGGCTTCCCTTTCTTCCCTGTGACACCTAAGTTGTATGCAAGTGAGATCTCTGCCTTGTAGGCAAGCTCAGCGGAAGGATGGGATGAGAGGAGCTTTCCTCAGCATGGAAAACCTGTCGTCTAAAAACGAATCACAACATATATTCCTGAAATAGCCAAGTTCATCACTCTATTCCCCGAAAGGAAGAATGCTTTTCAGGCAAGAGACCATCTGTTGCAAGTGTTTAGAGAACACTCTCCAATCGCTGGGAATTTAAACTTCCTTACACCCGGTTCAACGTTTGATAAGGCAAGGGCGCTAACAGGATGGGAACTGAGTTACTATATTAAGAAATCCAGGCTGAACAGAAACCAGCCCCCTCAAGTTATTTTGTTTATGCTCCATCTGTTTTAATTAACATAATATTTACATGAGACCGGCCTCTGATATGTTTTTTTGCTTCAACTGTCACATGTTTTATTCTTTCCTCCTTTCTTTTTTGAAGTTTTTGCAATTATTTTTCTTTTACAAAAAGCTTGTGAGAACTCGACATACCCTCAAAGCAGAGCATTCCGGCTTGATGCAGTGTGAGGTCACACATCAGTTCCAAGTGGCTATTGAAACTTCAACCTAAGATAAATAATGCGTTTTGACTATAAACACTTCTCAAATATTGTACAAGGCGTACTCACTCTAAAGTCTTCAGTGTTTACCTCAAGTTCAGATTTAATTGCACGTTTTTATTTGTGGAATCTGGCAGCCTGTGCGTGACGGCTCAGAAGACTCTAAGAGTGGAAAGAAGATGGCCCGTGCGTTCCTGAAGGGGCTGTTTGGAGGATCCACAGTAAGGGCGCGAGGCTGAAGAAGCGTCTTTGAGATTAGAGGTTGAGTCCTGTTTGACCACAACACTACAAACCCAGGAATTCCTAAGACCTTGTCAGGTCCTTTCACATACCATTTCAAGCTTTTCTCCTTAGTGAATTTTTGGAAACTTGCAGGCCAGTGACCTGAAGGCTGGTTGTTGACCCCTGCTGTGTCTAGCCCAGGTTCTTGTGGACAGATGTCCCAATCTTGCCTATTGCTGCATCTCATTATTGTTACCTATCCCAGTGTGACAAACCACACCCAGGAGGCTCTTTAGATGACAACTATTTCTTCTGCTCATAAACCTTGGGTTGATTCAGTTGTGAGGGGACTTCTCTGAGATGTCCATGGTCTTAGGTTGGCAGGGATACCATCAAAGCAAAGGTACCTGGGATAGAATCTTGGGGCATCTCCATTTTTTTCTTCCCATGTTCTCTCCAGAAGACCACCTTGGGGATAGCCCCAAAGGTCCCAGAGTGTATCCTCTTCTTCAAAGGCTAGGCAGTGTCCCCCTTTCAACATCCCTTTGGGCAAGTGTGAGTCACTAAGCCAATCCAGACTCAAAGGGACAAAATGGAACTCTGCCTCCTATTGATGGACAAGTAAATGGATCTGCAGATGTCTATAAAACCCAGTCAGGAGTTATGAGATCTCTAAAAGACTGTGACAGGCACACAGGCCACGCATGGAATAAAAGTGTCCTAAGGTCCTACCATTTTCCCACCAGTCCAGATCCCTGGCCTCTTCCCACCCTAGATTTCCTGGCTGGGGCTTACATTTACATCTTTCATGTCTCTTCTGTTTCTAAACACAAGGAACAGACTCCAGGGGCTAGCCTTTGAAGCAAGTCTCATTCCATTTGAACTGAGGGAGAGCTGCCCATTCTCACCTTCATTTTAACTATCAGCTAAGTAAATTGAGATACATTAGACGTGAGTAAACTGTCACAGAAATCAACTTTTATAGATATTGTAGGCATGGAAAATATTTTCTAAGAGTATAACATTTTCCCTAAGTCAAATCATTTTTAGTTTTTAAATACTAAATAAACCCAAAATATCTAAAATATCTTAAAAATACAGTCAAGCCAGAGGTATAAACCCTTTTCATACATATAATTGATACCATATTTATTATTCTTCCTTTTTGGAAGTGCAAAATCATCATCAGCATCACCATCATCATTATCATCATTGGTAAATCAGTATCAGTATCGATCCTAACACTAGATTTCTTATCATTTAATACAAGGCCTCAACCTCATGCAGACAGGATATTTCACTGATGTTTTATCCTGATACCTGCCCAATACCTCATTTTCTGACGAGGCATAAAACAATGAACTCCAGATTCTATGTACTATAATTCTTGTTTTCCCAAATTTTTGTGAACATGCTTGAACAAAATGGGAGGTATTAACAAATAGATCCAGGCAAATAATGTCCTGTCTTATGTAGGAGCCACACAGTGCGATTGAATGCCGTCTGCTTGAGGACTTGCAAAGCGAAAAGCAAAGTGCTTTTGAGACAGCCCAGGACGTGGTGTTGAAAAGCTCTGTGTGGAGAAAGCAAAGACTGAAGGCTATGTATTCCCCCAGGACATACAGTAACAAGTCCCATGATCTGTCACCTTTGGTTTGTTGTGGTTCGCCATGACAACATCTTATCGCTGATAGATGTTTCTGGATCCAAAGCTGACACTTGAGGAAGTGGCTCTACTCAACTAGCTTGGCGAACGACAACTGGGCATAAAAAGTCAGTCACAGATAACAGATCTCTCTGCAGGACAGATATTGAGGGGGTCCTGTAAGCACCACCCCAGGGCCATCCCAGTGATAGCAAAACAAGTCCTTGCTGGAAATCTGGTTACTCCAAAGCCCCAATATCACCAGTTAGAATCAATTAACCAGTCACCTACAACTGTAGCTAATCAGCTACTTACGGCTGACTCAAATGCCTTAAAGTTTTCACTTTGGTTATTACACAGAATCTTAAGATTAGTACTTGAAGGGTAAACCCAGATGCCACTAACTAACCCCAGCTCCCAATGACTCAGTCCCACCTGAGGTTCTTGTGCCAGACTCGTCGTCTCGGCTGCTCTGAATCTGCACAGTTGTCTTCCTGCCGTCGATTATGGCTCCCACTCCTTCTTAGACCATCAAAGGATCCCAGGGCTCTCGTGGGCTATCAGAATGGGCAACCCCCAGGAACCAGGTAAATAATAGAAATGAGGCAACCTGTAGCAGTGGGCCACTGGAGAGCATAGGTGTACAACTCAGGTAAATGACTAGATTTCCTAATTTTAAAGACACAGTAGAAATGGAGGATTTAAAAGTTGAGACTTTTTCAATCTGATTCCAGAAAGCAGAATTCTGCAGCGTACAAGAATGCTTGCTCACTCGCTCGCTCGATTGCTTGCTTGCATGTAGAGGTCAAAGACAGAGGTTGGATGTGTTTCCTCACTTGCTTCCTACCTTATTATTTGAGACACATGCCCCTCCCACTGTGGGGATTCATGCCTCTGTTCAGTTCTTAGCTGACAATCAGGGACTGGGTGGATGTTTCCTGACTCCGCCACCCCATTCTGGGCAGTTCATCTGTGTTTCACATTGATGTGCTATCAACAGTGTCGTTAAAGCCTCCGATAAGCCTGCTGAGAACCTTGATCCTAACTAACACAATGGGACATCAGGCATAACCAGATGTTTGTTTGTTTGGAGCTAGTTTGTGAATTGGAATTATCAGAGGGAAAATTTTCATTTTTTTCCAATTTTTAAAATTTTTTTAAAATTACAATATAATTATATCATTCCTCCCATTCCTTTTCCCTCTAACCTTTTTATCTTCCCTTACTTTACTCTGAGGGAGAATTTTCAAACTAGTTTCCTGATCATGCAAGGAACACATTCTTGGTCCTGTATATATCATATAGGGTGGGAAGTTCTTAAGCACTGTCTCCTCACGATTCTTTGATCCCTTTAAAAAGCCAACTACTCACCTCAAAGAGTTTAAATTTTTTGATGATTATTTCCTTTGGTATTTATTATGCTAAGAGCTAATTTTTTTTTCCGAGACAGGGTTTCTCTGTGTAGCCCTAGCTGTCCTCAAACTCATTCTGCAGATCAAGCTGACCTCGAACTCAGGAATCCATCTGTCTCTGCCTATCAAGTCCTGGGATTAAAGATATGTACCACCACTGTCCAGCGCTAAGAGCTAATTTTTAAATGTACTCATTAATCTATTAATAAATTTATGGCATATATAAAGAATTCATTTTGGTAACATTAAATATGCAAATCAAAGCTGATAGATAAGATTGTCATTGCTTCACAATTTTGCAAATCTGGTAAATGTCCGGCTAGGAGGCAGCTAGGCTTTTCCTGTGCTATAGCACCCAACCGGTGGCAGTTATTTTGAATATGGTATGTGAAGAAAATTTGGCCATGTATGAATTTGTAATTGACAAAGAGAAGTATTTTGGAGGTCTGCTTAGTTAATTGCATATCCTCTTCGATGATAAACTGGAACTTAGAGGGCAGCTTCTCTGACCCAGCTGCCAGGCAGAGTCTCAGTACAGGAACCACTCCTTAGCCTTTAGTTACAATGAATCTCCTTCAGCCCCTTGTGCTATTTCACTTGGGCTGATGCCAAACTATCAACTATGACAGTTGCAAATCCGTCTGGTTACTGGCAGTCTAGATGTTGACACATTTCCTTATGTTATCATCACATTTCGTGTGGCATCTGGAATATTCTACTGCCAATTCTGGGAGAGAATGGAAGTGATAAAAGAAAACTATGCCCTAGCCTTGAAATAAAACTAAATGTGAATCTACGGACTTCCCACAAAACAAAGGAGTCTGTTCTTAAGAGACAGGCCCTGGAGTAACTGCAGGCACTCACTGATAGCTGAGAGGCCGTACAAAACTTCTTCATTTTCCTATGGTTTGGTTTCCAACTCTTAAAGTGGAAACATTAGACTTGAGCCCATGTTTACCTACAGGAAAAGGGTTGGCATTTGAGAAAGAAAAAATTGCCACAAAGAACTGTCTCTGTCATTCTGGTTTTTAATTTTTTAGTCTCCTTCCGCAAGCAACACTCATCCAACCCTCAAATGGGACAACCCCAGAACCCTTGAGAGAAACCCAGGGGGGCGGGGAATACCGCCTTTCATTGTGTCCTGGCAGGTCCAAGTTTCTATTACTGCATACTTCTGAAGCTGATACCATTAAAAATGGGGAAATGATTATTTCTCACACTGTTGAATGTTTCTTCTGTTCTCCCACAGATATACCTGTTGAGGTGCTGTTATTGGTATTCCTAAATATATGTGATATGGACGAATGTTTGTGACCTCATGGAAAGTAGCAACATCAGAAGAGCTGGAGGTAGACTTAAGAAGAGAAAAGGAGAGGAAAAACTCTCAAATCTCCTGGCCACAGTTTTACAAATCGAGGATTCTTGAAACTTTCAGTACTTGACAGTACTTTGCCCAATGCCTTACAAGGCTCACTTTGCCAGGTGGGTGGAAAGGAAAAATGAGATTCCCCACTGGTCCAGAGCTTTTGGAAACACACAGATGGCCACACTACCATGGCTCATTCTGCCTACTCTCCTGTGCTGAGGTAAGAGGCTGAACGAAGGAGCCTGCATGCTCTTCTTTAACCCTAGCTTGCTGCTTCACAGCTGTATTACCTTGTCAAGAGAATACAAGTGTCAGCCTTGTGGGCAAGTGTGAGGATTAATGGTGATAATCCTCAATGGAAGTGTGTGCCAGTGGTGAGGGGCCACAGTAGCCACATTACAGCATCACCAGTGGAAGCCTGTTCCCTCCTCTGAAGGCTCTGACTCGGATTTATGCACACACTTTCCTGTGACATAGTTTTATTCTTGTCCCACGAGAAAGGGCTTAGCTGGAAGCTGACTGTATCATACATTGTTTACTTGTTTATGACAAGGTCTCAGGTAGACCAGGCTGACCTCAAACTCACCATACAGCTGAAAGCAACCTTCAATTGTAGCTCCACCTCCCAAGTGCTCAGACGACAAGTGTGTGGCACCACACCTGCTTCCTGCAGTGTTGAGGATGGAGCCTAGATCTTCACGCATGCTACCCAAGTGAGCTAGCAGCATCCCAACTTGATTGCTTGATTGTTGGTTTTAATGGGATGATCGTCTTCATATAACTCTCTGTGTATGTGTCTCTCTGTTCCCTCTCTGTCTGTCTGTCTGTCTGTCTGTCTGTCTGTCTGTCTCTCTCTCTCTCTCTCTCTCTCTCTCTCTCTCTCTCTCTCTCTCTCTGTGTGTGTGTGTATGTGTGTGTGTGTGTGTGTGTGTGTGTGTGTGTGTGTGTGTGTGTGTGTAGCAGTGTTCATCAGAGTCCTTGAAGATCTCCTTTTGGACACTCCCAATGACAGCAAAGACATTTCGTCTTCATGGGGTAGCCACTCTAGAAGGGTAAGGGATCAGTCTGAAATGGTCTCTTCTGGCAGTGAAAGTCCCATAGAAGCTAGTCAGTGGTGGCACATGCCTTTAATCCCAGCACTTGGGAGGCAGAGGCAGGTGGATTTCTGAGTTCGAGGCCAGCCTGGTCTACAGAGTGAGTTCCAGGACAGCCAGGGCTACACAGAGAAACCCTGTCTCGAAAAAAAAAAAAATAAGTCCCATAGAAAGAGACCCAAGAGAAACCTCTGGTATTTTCTAGTGACTACTGGGCCACTTCTTGTTACTCTCCGTTCCCACTTGATGTGAACAGCTACTATCTGCTATGTGTTCCTATTACCACACTCTTTGACTCAAACATACAGAACCAAGAAACCACAGATGAGCCCTACTAAAACCACGAGTCAAATAGAGCGTTCCTCCTTGACTTGTCAGTTTTCTTGGTGTCAGCTATGCAAATGAGGCTAATGGCTGTTGGAGACCTCCCATGTAAGAGGTAGAAAAATGTGGGCATGGATCTCAGAGGAGTGATTTTTGCCCCTCAAGCCGCTGCTTCTTTCTTCTCCTCCAGAAATCAAGTTTGGTTCAGTTCCTACCTGTTTCTTGTTGAATGTCCCCATTGGTGTCCAGAGACATTTCACTTTCAAATCATAAAAGGAAAGAGAGTGACAGGGTTATAGGAAGCATAGTGCCACCCATGGGTTCATTGAGGACCTCTGTGTGACTTGACTTCCAGAAAACTTATATGTTCAGAGAGAAAATTGGGACCGGATGTGGCCATTCCTTTAGCGATGCGTAGATGAGGGGAAGTGACATCATGGCAAGAGAGGCTTCAGTGGTCTGTGTCTGAACACGCACTCTCATGCGTTTCAGACACATGTTTGGTCTGTGTTTCTCATTGCGGTTCCCCAGTTGTCTTGACACTTGACACTCTTTCCTCAAGACTCTGCTGTGAGCAGTGTAAGTGGGTTTTTGGCTATTGGCCAGGTGACTTTCAGATATTTTGTCACCCTTTGAGTATTCAGATTTAAGTATCTGTACTAGATGTGGCTTCAAAAATCCATCTAGTTTTATCCTGGAGAGGCAGAATGGTTCTCTGAGACCAGGAGACCCTTTTCACAGCAGGCTTCCGGACGACTGCCAAAGCAGGAGCTGGCTACTGAGCCCTCATGTTCTCTGGGAAACAAGTTACACAATTCAACTCGAAGCATTCACTTAAAGCTTCAGTTTTGCCCTAAGGCTGATATTGAAACAGTCTTCACCTCTCACACACCACTGCATGCCCAGCCAAGTGACTGGTAGAATAGAAGCCAATAACTATTTGTTCAGTGGATAAGTAAATGAATATCAAATAATAAAATATGGTATTTCTTTAAAAGGAATCCTGCAAAGGACTGCTGGCATTAGAATACATCAGTGAAAGGGTATGGGATGCTTATCCTGGTGTTAAAAGCAATGAGTTGGCCTTAGAAGTTGTTGGTATTAGGTTAAGGAGTCTCATTGGAAAACACTTCTGTTCATTTCCAGTATCCAGAGTATTTTTAAATTGGGTGAGTGAGGAGATTGAATCACCTGGTCCTCTCTCTGAGGCATGATTCTTTCCCTTCCCTATTGTAGGGATTCCATACCTGTACAATCTTTCATGTTTCCACATGCAGAATCTCTGAACCCCGAGACCTGCCCAGTGTAACATGCTACACACTAGATTGACGTGCGTCTTCCCAGATGCATGGTAAGTTTCTCTTTCTGCCTAACGTTCTTATTGCCTTGCCAAGTTCTTAAAAATACTGTTTGCCTAAAGTAGACCTGAACTCCCTGAGTTGGAACGACTGGAAACGCCTACACACCTGCTCTCATTAGATAAGTCCACTGAGCCTGTCTGACAAGCAGCCCCTCTCTTCTTAGCACACACTTGGCAGCATTTCCTCTGCCTGCCTGACTTCCATAGTCAGACAGCTGTGGGTCAGCGCCTTCAGACCCACAGGCTGCCCGCTGGGGCTCAGGTTCATTGTCCACCTCTTTCCCAAAATCTCCAGATCCCCTTAGTAAGAGAGAAGGAAGGTAGGGGGAAGAAAAGAGGTAAAAGGTGAGATAAAGATCTAGTAGTGCAGGTGCCTGAAGTCAGGAAAGAGTGAGTTTGAGAAATGTGTCTAGAAACAAAACCGACTGGCTTCACGAAGGATTGGATCTCCTGGGAAGGGAGATGTGGGGGATTCCTGCTGGTTCTGAATGGCGAGTCTATTGACCAAGACTGATGAACACACTAAGTGTCAGGGTGTGAATCTGAAATGTCCTTCACAAGCTCCTGTTGTAAATGCTTGTCCCATAGCTGGTGGCACTCTCTTGGCAGGATTCTCATTGCTTTCCTGCCTTCTTGACTCTTCCCCAACTACTGTGGAGTAAGCTGAGAGACCCAAGCAGGCTCTTTGTGGTCCACAATCCTTCCAGGGCATAGCCAGCTGTCTGTGTGGCCCACTTCGGTAAAGGGTAATAGGTATTGTAAATCCTTTATGTTTTAAGGGTATTGTAAATCTTTTATGTCTTCATGCCCTGAGGCCTTTGTCCACTTGCAGCACTCATCTGCCCCTGCAGTTTCTGTGGAAAAAATAAGGTCCCTCTTCTGCATTGTCTAGTGTATGGCAAGCCTGCCCCAGAGAGAACACAAAGGGTTACTCAGTATGCCCAGCCATCACAGCAAGGGGTGATGAGACAGAATAAAAATGATTAAGATAAAAATAAAAAATAGTATCTAACACTTACTAGAGCTCTTAGTAAGTGCCAGGCAGAGTTCCAAGGGTGACACCTTGCTTAATCCTCATGACAGCCGTATGAAGTGGGTAATGCAGATTCCCTGTTTATTCCTGCTTCTTTGCTGAGAGAGCTCAATTTAGTTCATCCCCGTGGCAAGGCAAAGAAGCCAAGATTAAACACACAAACCTGCTGATTGTGAGAAGGATACCGAGAAAAGGATTTTGATATCAATGAGGGAAAATGTAGAAGACTTAAGATAAGAAAGGCTGGGGGTGTGGCTGACTTGGTAGAGAACTTACCCAGCACGCAGGAAATCCTGAGTCCGGTCCCCAGCACCACATAAAACAAAGTGTGGTGGTGCACACCTGTAATCCCAGCACTCCGGAGGCAGAGGCAGAAGGACCAGGAGTTCAAGGCCATCTTCAGTTACCCAGTGAGTACAAGGTCAGCCTCGGATATGTGAGATGCTGTCTTTTTAAAGAGCTAATTCTGGGGGATGCCCCTAAACATGGAGGCAAGACAGGAAGGATTTCTGCCTTACAGATATAGCTCTGTTTCTTCACAATGACTCCAATACTACACAGGCTACTGATGGTGAGCAGCCTAGCCCGGGGCATATTAAGTTAAGCAATAAAGACCAGACACACCTTTCAGAGCAATCATCCTCTGGAATCCCTGGCCTGACTTCAACTTTTCTCCACATCGCTTCTTACCCACAATAATAACTCTCCAGCCCATTATCTCCCAGCAGCCCCCTCTTCAGCACCATGGGACTCTTTCCATGGACCTCTACAGATCTCTTCCTGGAAGCATCTGTGCTTTAATAACAGTGACTTAGTAGCTGTTTGGATAGATGCATGTAAATGGAAAAAAAAGCAATGCTTCTAGAATCCATTGTAAAAAAAAAAAACCACCATTACTGGGAGCTCTTGCGTTGTGTGGGATTTCTCAGCCCCAGAGCTTGGGCTGAGTATTGCCTCTCTTGTTCTCTGCCCACCTTGCTTTATGTGCGGTGCTTGCAGTGCTGGAAGGAAGGCTGACAACCTAATATAATACCAAAGCTACAAGAACCCACAGCTGGTGGGTAACCCCCAGCTTCCCTGGGTGTCAAAGGTCACTGAATCTCTCTCAGAAGTGCAAAATATAGTGCTGGCGAGATGGCTCAGGGTGTAAAAGTGCTTCCTTCCCATGCCTGCGTGATGACCTAAACTTGCTCCTCGGATTCCACCATGAAAAGGGACAGAACTCACTCAGTAGACCAGGCTGGCCTCGAACTCAGAAATCCACCTGCCTCTGCCTCCCAAGTGCTGGGATTAAAGGCATGCGCCACCACTGCCTGGCTATAAAGTAAAATTTTAAAAATGTAATGCAAAATAGCGCTGTGCTCCTATAATAGTGCTGTGCTCCTATAATAGCGCTGTGTTCTGGTACACAGTGTGGGAATCCACAGCATCATTAACTTCCATGTACCCAGATCTCTCCAAAGTATCAGGTCTAATGCAATGACATAGACAGACACTGTCTGGGCCTCACAGGTCTTCTGGGTGAATAATGAGACCAATATTAATAAGATAGTTTTACTAATAAATAAATCTGCATCCCTGTTCTTCAAACCTGAGAATGTATGAAAGGCAGGTTGAACAGTGGCTCTACATGCCTGATGCCAAACTGGCTGTCAGGTTACAGGGCTCCCAGAGCTCACACTGGCCTCTTGTCCTCTGTTCCAGGCTGACCCTGGCTCTCAATTCCAGGCTGTGGCCCGAGTGTGCAGCATGGGCCAAGGGTTCCCTCTAGTGGCAGTGGTAATCCTTACCTTAATCAACTGTAGGGAGATAGCTATAAATATTGGTCATTTCTGTAGTTTTTGTGGAGCAATGTCTACCCTTAGGCCTTTATGAAAATCTCTTCATTGTTGACCTCAGAAGTTTCTAGGACAGAAATTTGAGGTCACTTGGTTCTTATTATATCACCTCTACAATATACACATGCACGTGTACCTATCTACCTACACGTCCAGCCCCCACCCGTTTATGTTACCCCCACTCTTCTGCCAGCAGGGATCTGTGAGAGTGGCTGGGAGGTATGAAGTGAAGGGATCTCATAGAGCAGGCCTCACTATGGGAGCCCAGTGCAAAAAGAGACAGTGGCCTACACCCTGCTCTAAGGGAAATTCCTCATTCCAGGGAGCATCATGGTCGTTTTGGTCATAGCTGAACCCACACAGCCCTTTTTCTTGTGAGGCAGAATAAGAAAGGCCTGACTTCCTGGCTGTGTCTGCCTTTCAGAAGCTGCTCCCCCAGCTTTTTCTCTGTAGCTTGTAGACAAACTACAACCTGGGAAAGAAACAGCTTTTAAGGAAAACATGGGCTTCGTGTCCTTGCCAGAAAATCGGCAATGATTAAACACAAGAAACAGAGGTCAGGTTCAATTTGATGAATCACAGCCTTGTTCAGTGTGGTCACATGGCATTGCTACTTCTGCTCACTGATCCAGCAGGAGTGTTTAGCAAACAGCCAGGCCACATAGAACATGCTAAGGATGCCCTAGAGTACTTTAAATCAGTGACCTGCCACTGACTAGATCCTGTAACTAACTCAGAGACATCTACAGAGAAGGAGAAGGTGAGGAAGGCATGGCCCTGTTTCCTTCCACTGCACTCTGCAGAGTCCTTCACATGCACATGGAGGTCACATGTCAATGTGAGGCATCTTCCTCCTTTGTTCTCCACCCTATCTCCGGATGCTCTTTTACTGAACCTGAAATACACCAATTTAGCTAGACTGGCTGGAAGCTCCAGGGGCCCTGCCCCCTGTCTTGCCTCCCCAGCATGTGCCATCATCATGCCCAGCTTTTTTAAACCTGGATTTGGAGGAGTCACTCTTGGTGCTTATGTTATCACAGGAAGCGCTTTACTTACTGACATCTCCCTAACCTCCGAGGCATGGCCTTGGTGTATTATGTATAATGGCACAGCCTGTATGTCTCTTAACAAATTAAGCAGACTTTCTTTAGTGCCCAGGTCGTTGTATCGATACCTCTGCAAAATGGACTGCTTATCTATACATCACACATACACATGTGCACGCACACGTGCACACATACACACTCACACACAAACATGTACACACACATTTTTGATGTCAGAAAGCTGAGAGAAACAAATAACGAATGGAAAAAATGCTCCACACCAAACCTGTTGGTATTGTTGTTGCTAAGAGAGCCTGGTTAAGTATAGTGTGGTGAACCTCTGTGGGACAAAGAGGACACCAACAAAGGGACAACAGAGGGTAGAAAGGAAATCAGGGTCACAGCTTCAACTAATTCCTACCTGTGCTTGAGGCAAACGGGCTCTTCCATCCTTTAGTTTGACTTTCAGTATTGGGTGTTTTTCTATTTATTTTGACAAAAAGCAGCATAAGGAAAGGAAGGTTCATTTTGGCTCACAGCTTGAGGGTGTCATTCACTATAATGGGGAAGCCATGCTGGATGTGAGGCAGGTGGTCACACTGCAGTCCCAGTCAGGAAGCAGCGGGTGATGAACTCTGACCCCTCAGCTCACATTCTCCTTTGTCTTCAGTCCCGGTCTCCAGCCAGTGGCATGGCACCGCCCACATTTGGGGTGGCTCTCCCCACATCACCCCAATCTAGAAAATCCTTCACAGGCATTCTCAGAAGTTTGTCTCCGAGGTAAATGTAGACCACTGATCTAAATTTGACAGTATTGATTGTCACAGTCTATTCCCGTTTTAAGGCCCTATCTGCTCTTTGGGTCTGTCCGTCTTAATTGGTCAGGGACACAACTGCAGATCTGTATTGTTGATCTGTCCCTCCACCTCCCTTACCTTATCCAGTCAGGATCGCTCCTGCATTGCACTGAGTCTCTGCTCAGAACGAGTTGCTAACATAAACGTGTGTTAATGATTATAGGCTGGGGACAGCATGCACTTGAGATGACTCATGGGGATTCTCGCTCTAATATGGTCCTTAAGGGAAGATGATTGTAATCAAGCTATCCTCAAGACTCTAAATCCAGCCTGAGCACTTACCTTCTTTGCCAATGCATGAATTCAAACTCCAAAGCAAATCGAACAACTCCATTGTCAAGGCAATCTCAGAATCCCCAAATTTATCCTTGACTAAATTACTGCTGAAAATTTTTTGGGATGTCTTTGGAGTCATATTTTTCCATCTGTGAAATGCACATATATTAATTCCCCACTTGGTCCCTTAGGTATCTCTTATCCTTACAAATGAACACACAAAGCCAGCACATAGAAAAGAACAGAGTCCAGATCTGTGTGGACTGGAGACAGGAGCTGGGTGAGTGTCGAGCTAATATTGTCATTAGTACTGAATCAAACCACACTTAGTTTAGAACAGTAACAATTCTGGTTACAAGTACGAATTAGAATCAATTGGGAATTTAAAACGTAGTCAGTTCCTTAGGCCTACCCAGCAAGGATTCCACCCCCGTGGATATGGAGCAACGGCTGAGAATCAGGGCCTTGTTTTGTTTTGTTTTGTCCTGCGATGTGCAGGATTGAGCTCTGCACACTGGGCAGTCACAATCAGGAAGCATCGAGAGACAAACCCTGGCCCTCAGCTCACTCTCCCCTTTGTATTCAGTCCAGCTCTCTGGCCAATCGAATGGTGCCTCCTACATTTAGGGTGGCTCCCCCACCTTGCAACAGGAAGGACAGGAAAGTATACTGGCTAGTCCTGGTGGTCAACTTGACTAAAACTGGAGTTAACTAAAACCCAAAGTGGAAGGCACACCTAGAAGGGATTTGGCTTCATTTGAAGTTGGAAGATCTACTTCTACTCTGAGGTGGGAAGACACACCTTTAATACAGATCTTGAAGTGAGAAGACACATCTTTAATCCAAATCTTGAGACAGAAAGGCACGCCTTTAGTCCAGACCTTCTGAGGTGGGAAGACCACCTCTAATCTGGACCATGATGGAAGCTATAGCACAGGACACGAGAGAAGGAAGCTTTCCTTTCTTTGTCTGCTTACTCTCACCTTGCTAGCAAGTCCATTCCTTCACTGGCATTAGAGCCTACATCTTTGGGATTCCAGTACACACTGAAGACCAGCTGAGACACCCTGCCTCTTGAACTGAGCAACTCCTGCATTCTTGTACTTTCCACTGATAGCCGGCCATTGTTGGATTAGCTAGACCACAGCCTGTAAGTCACGCTGATAAATCCCCTTTCTATAGATAGAGATGTATTCTAGAAGTTCTGCTACTCTAGAGATTCCTGACTGATACAGAAAGCAATAGCCACCCAGGCCATCTCCAGCCTCTTCCTATTTTTCCATTTAAGACAGGCTTAGAATAAGTGGCCAGTGCTGGGCCTGAGCTCACCTGTGGTCCCAGCAGCATTTGTCTTTCCGGTCTATCGCTCGCAGCATCCATATGTTTGTCAAAGACCATAGGCGACTGTTGTGTGTGGCTAACACTGAAAGCTGCTCTCACAGAACAGCATAGGTATCGCAAAGCCAGGGAGAAAAGTGCCTCCGTGTTTGTTGGGTCTCAGTTGTGACTGTGAGCCTGAGGCCAGCTTTGTATTCTGGAAGCCCTTGGCATCTGCTGTCAGTGGGGTTCAATCCACTGGAAAGGAAAGAACTCCCCGAAAGATGCTAAGCATCTCTGAACTGAGGGCTGGCTCTATGTCCCCCACCTCCCCTTTGGAAACACTGGTCAGTCAGCTTATGTCTTCTTCCTCAGTTTCCCTGTCTACTGAATGAACAGACTGGTTTAGATAAACTAAGGAGTTAATCTGTGCTTCTGTGTTTTCCTGACTAGGGTGTGAGAACCTTCAGTTGCATTCCTCATCTTCCCTGTGTGCCACTTTTTGGATGCTGCCCTGAAAATCTGAGCCATAGTTTCCAGATCTGCTTCTCTGCTGCAGGTAGATGCCAGCCTGGATTGGCATGGCTCCAACCCCTCCCCTTATATGATGCGTTTAGAAGCCACCCACTTTAGATACAGTATCAACCTCCAAGTTTTCCCTGGCTCCCTGGTGAGCACATGGCCTGGTCCTTGCTGGAATCTGCACAGGAAGTGGTGGAATGCGGACGTTTACCCAGTGTGAGTCCACATGCATCTTCCCATGAACCTGTGGGGCCCGGCCAGCTTGCCCAGGCATTATGTGCTTTGTCCTCCTTCCTTATCAATCGCACCATCTCCTGAGTCTTGTTTCCCTGAGCGAAGCTTAAGGAAGTTCATCAAACAACGAAGTGAGTTTGTTCTTTACATTCCAGTGTGGCAGGCTCTGTACTGAGAATGTCACACTTGCTCTCTTCAGGCCCCCCAGCCTGCCCAAATCTCTACCAGGAGGAGATTGTTACAGACACAGCCTAGCACAAAAGTCTGTAAACTTTAAAAAAAAGAAAAAAAAAAAAAAAAGCACTACATCTGCCTTACGCTCAAGACAAATATGCACTGACGCATGCCCAAAACAGTGAGGGATAAGAAGCCTAGTGGGCAGAGGGCTGGGCAAGGCTGACACAAGAGGGAACAGGGGAGGTGGGGAGTGGCTGGAAAACAGTCATATTTCCTATAATCCTCTACTGTAGGCAGGGATTCCCAGGGCTGATAGAGAACCCGATGTGAGCCCCGATCCCTCTTTTGCTCGCCCAGTTCTTCTGAAGGTGGAATTGCTGAAGGTAGTATCTCAGCACCAGTGAGAAATGAGGTGGGGAGGCACTGCTAAGTCAGAAGCAGGAAGGGCTTCAGATGCAGCACTTTGGCTCAGCCTGACTGCAGGCTGCCAAACCAACACTCCTATATTTCAGACCTTGAAAGAAGCTTCAGGGACCCCTCGTTGGGCATTAGGAAAAATATCTGTATTAGGGAAAATACCTGTAGAATGGTGACACTGCTCACTTTCACAGTCTACTTACTCTGTCAGCTCCTAAAGAAGCAGTGTGAGCCAATGAGAGAGGATGGGTGCCAGCGGAGGATACTTCAGGCCCTTATCCACTCAAATTAGATGTCTTGTGCATGACGCCACGTCTGTGACCAAAGTTACAAAGGAGCAGTTCTGAGGAAGCCTAATGTTTTACTGCTTGTTTTTTTACTCATGTGTGTGCGTGTGTGTGTGTGCGTGCATGTGTGTGTGTGTGCATATGTATGCATGTGTACATGTGTGTGTGGTGTGCATATGTGTTCGTGTGTGTGTGTACGTGTATGTGTGTGTGTTTGTATGTGTAAGTATACTTACACAGGCAGATGCATGAGTGAAGGTAAAAAGACAACTTTGTTGGGGGAAAATAGGTCTTTCCTTCAGTATATGGGTCCCAGGGATTTCTTGTGAGTCAGATCAGGTTTGTGAGCTGGTGCTTTTATTCACAGAGGCACCTCACCAGGCCTCACTGCTCCTCTTAGTAATGCCCTCTCCTCTGTCTTCTGCAAACAGGTCCCAAAGATGATGCTGTGTGCTGTGGCGATGCTGTGCTGTGGTGATGCTGTGTGCTGTGGTGACGCTGTGGTGATGCTGTGTGCTGTGGTGATGCTGTGGTGGTGCTGTGTGCTGTGGTGATGCTGTGCTGTGGTGATGCTGTGTGCTGTGGTGATGCTGTGTGCTATGGTGATGCTGTGTGCTATGGTGATGCTGTGTGCTGTGGTGATGCTGTGTGCTGTGGTGATGCTGTGGTGGTGTTGTGGTGATGCTGTGGTGGTGCTGTGTGCTGTGGTGATGCTGTGTGCTGTGGTGATGCTGTGTGCTGTGGTGATGCTGTGTGCTGTGGTGATGCTGTGCTGTGGTGATGCTGTGTGCTGTGGTGATGCTGTGCTGTGGTGATGCTGTGGTGATGCTGTGCTGTGGTGATGCTGTGTGCTGTGGTGATGCTGTGTGCTGTGGTGATGCTCTACACATCCTTCCTCCATCACTACCATCTTCATGGTACTGGGAGTGGTAGAACAGAACTCTTCTCTCTGTACTTTTTATACTTTGAACAACAAACCCTGGTCAAAGGCTGTGGATTGCTGTTGATACGCAAGTGAAATATAAGACTAGAGTCTGTGATTAGGCAGTGGAACAAGAAGGCGGGTTGAGAGTTTTAGAGAGGACAGAGAGGGACAGATAGAAGGACAGGGAAGATAGAGGAAGAGGATGAACCAGATCCATGTCCTGAAATAGCCACAGGTATCTATGGATATCATAGAAGGGATAGGATAATATAGGATAATTTGTCTTATCCACATGGGCAGCTTGTATCAATATTGGCTCTGAGCTCGTTGTGTGAGGGTTTTGAGTTGAGAATTTACTTTATAAATCTGACTGATAAATTACAAGCCTCTAGAGTTTTGATTCTACTGGGTACGGAGATTTGTGACAGCTGCAGGAGATGGATGACTGAGAATACAACGGTTCAGTGTCAAGCCAACCTCAGGAATTTAGACGGTACTGCCAAGTGGGGAAACATGGGAGCAGGGAGACCACTGCAGCCCAAGAGTAGCCGGCGATATCATGGGTTGTGTTTTTTATAATTAAACCAACAAATGGCAGGTGGTATTAGCCAGAGTTGAGAAAACAGATGATAGTGCCAGATTCCCCTCTCAAGAGTAAAGAAACACATTTTCATTTTGTTGAAGTAAAGTAACAATAACAACAATGACGATAATAATCAATAATCTTAACTCTTCACTACACTGTAGCGATGCTCCACACTCCTAAAGTCATTTCACAGTTGGCAACCTTGGCTCTTAGGCTTTCCAGACAAGTTTTGTCCACTGGAGGGAAGCTCAGGACCAAAGCCCTGGACACACAGCCATCTACTGTGAGAAAGACTCATCTGCTTCAAGCAAGAGGTACCTTTTTACTAATTCCTTTTTCTTTGCTGCTGGTATGTATATATGTATGTATGTGTGTGTGTTTATGTATGTATGTGTGTATATATATGTATGTATCTATTTGATGTGTATGGGTGTTTGTTTGCATATATGTATGGGCAGCATATGTATATACAGTGCCCTTAGAGGGTGTCAGATCTCCTGGAACTGGAGCTACAAATGGTTGTTGGCCACCGTGTGGATGCTGAGTCCTCTGAAAGAGCAGCTGATGCTCTCAGCCACTGAGCCAACTCTCCAAACCCCCTTTTACTAATTCTAATAAAAGTGTTTCATAGGTTGTCAATATCCTTGCTCCATTTTTGTTTTTTGTTTTCTTTATTTGAATATAAGTTTGCTTTCATAAATACTGTTTGATTCTGGTTCCAACAGTCCAGCCTCTCGGAGCAGCCCTCAGGTGGCCAGCACTGGAGAGAGAAGTAACATTTTCTGCCCATGTTTCAGAGCTGATCAGAGCCATCTGACCAGGCAAGTGAGGCCTTGGCCTAGCTCTGGCCTGGGGTCCTGAGATGTCACACACCTTAAATGTCTCCTTTGGACCTGGTCATGCACTAGAATGTTCCAGTTCACTCTTCCCACAGTGGATAAAGCAATCCTCAGAGCACAGCACATGGTGGCTAGTGTCCTGGCATGTTCCTGCACACTTTCATCTTCTGTGGATTTGCTGAGGATTGTGGTACATCCCCTCAGATACCTGTCCATCCTAGGAGGTGATCCTGCTTCCTGCTCATTAGGAGCATGAAGAAATGGAGTGGAGTTGACTGTCCCTGCCACACAACTCAGATCTTCAAGCATCGGTCTTTGTCTTGGGCTTCTCCATCGATTTCACAAACTCCTTGACTTCTTCTTCCAAGACTCTGTTCCTCTTCTCAACATCTTCACGGGAGCGCTCCACATTCCGATGGGTGATTTCCAGGGCCGCAAATTTCTTCCTCTCCATCTCCAGTTCTTCATTGAGCCTCACCACCTTAGCCCAGACATCATAATTTTCCTTCTCCAGGCTGCAAGGAAGGAAACCAAGGGAACAGCGGAGCATTAATTCTAAACCCTTCCTTCGCAGCCCTCCACCCACGTTCACAGCCTCTTGTTCGTTTGCCTTTCCGAAACACAAGATGCCAGTTCAGCCATTGTCTCCTGTCTTCCAAGAGAAGACTTTACAGAAAACCTCAATTCCCAAAGTAGTCAGAGCCCTGCTTAACACCCTGGTGGCACCTCACGGGTTACTGTGTTTCAGGTTAGTTTATGTAATGTTTGTATCTTTAACCAGACAAGATATTTGAAAGGAGCCATCTGTAATGGATCTGTGTTTCCACCTTATATCTGTGTTTCCACCGTGTGTTTTGCCTAGTTTAGCTAAAGCTGTGGCCGGTCCCCAATCTAGATCCTCGACATCTCTGCACATGGTGTCTCTCTACCCTGCTCCAGTAGGTAGACATCCTGGGTTAAAGCCCTTCCTAGCCAAGACTCTCCTGGGACCAAGATTTGGAAAAGCAAAGGGAAACATACTTTGGGGATCATGGGTCCCACTAAAATTCTAAATCTTGCTTGGGGTGGGCGAACTTTTAAGTTTCTTGAATTTTCATGACATTCATTGATACTAGCTGAAATCCTAATACAACCCCAGGTGCCCTCCCAAGCTATGTGGAACTAACCCTTAGGAATGAATGAACACAGTCTATTATTCAAACCTAAGGAGGAAATTTCTTATCTGTGGGTAAAATTCAAATTGCGTGATTGGAAATTTCTTCAGAATTTCCTTCTCTGGGTGCTGTTCCCCAAGCTCATCCTATTCTCCCTCCTCCCCAGCAGCCTGCCCCCAGTCATCTGCAGTCATAAGTTCCCATCTGAGCCCATGCTTCAGGTTCTGTGTTCAAGGGCTATGGCTGGCTCTATGAGACCCATGCCTGGCCCTGGCTGGCTGGCTTTTCCTACAGTACTTTTCCTCATTCCCCCAGAGCCTCACATTATAGATTCGACCTTTTCCTCTGGCTTTTCATTCCCTCCTGGCTTGGAGAAAGTGAGATCCCATGCTGGATCTTGACCACTGATGGCAGTGGAGAGTAGAATCTACATGGGCTCGAAAGCCAGACTGACCTGGGGTCAAGGTTCAAACCCAGCCCCACACTAATCAGCTGTGTGGCCTTCAAGGATGCTTTGAAACTTTTGGAGCCCCTGATTCTTCTGATAGATGGGGTGCTTCCTAAGTGGATTGAATTAGAAGGCATTGCCCAGCTGCTAATTCTCTTGCCTCTGCCATGCATGGGCAAATGGGTGACTCAGAGACCCTGATGTATTCGGGGGGAAAAGCAGACACCTCTATGGCAGTCAGTCCTTTTCCTGATTCTCACTGGCACTCAGGCTAGGGCACAATGAGAGCCTTTTCTGGGACTGATTTGCTACCTGATAAGATGTCACAGAAGTCTTATAACTCCACAAATGGTTGATTTCAGGTTATCAGGCAAAGAACATGTTTTGCTTGAGGGCCATCCCCCCTATATGGAACAGCAGATGGAGACTCACAATAGTCTTTCTTTCTGAGACCTAAATCTTAATAAAAGTATCCAGAAATATGAAAGCCCATTATTCTCTTTATGACAAGTTTCCCATGTGTCAAGTTAGACAAGGTTATCTCTCTGAGAAAGAATTTGCCTGGAAAGAAAAATGGGGAGGGGACCACAACAATGACCAACATGGCATGACAACCCTAATGGTGCTGTTGTGGCACACACACCTTGGCAGTAACCATCAGCTATCTAACCATAAGACCCACACAACAAGAGAGAAGCTATGAGAGGTACAGAAGCCCAGCTGGCTACTCAGGGATAGTGAAGTCATGGGTCTTGGAGGAAAACCCAGAACCACCACTTTACTAAACCAGCACAATCCCTCCCAACAATCTAGTTTATCCTCACACCCACAGCTAAGATGAGTCTTTTCTCCTCATCAAGGAAGCTTCCTTCTTTGAAACAAAGACCATTATTACAGAAAACCACAGCCAATCAAAATGCAGAGTTGTGGGTCCTAACCCCAGTGGATACATCCTACAAAACACTCCCATACCTAAGGCTCAGGGAACATTGTGGAGAAAGGAGAGGAAAGATGGTTAAGAGCCAGACAATCAGGGAGTTTGCTAGGGGATCGTGTTTCCTACCATTCTGAAGCCAAAGCCATAAAGCCTTACCAACATGGCTACCCAAATGTAAAAAAACATGCCAGTGTGAATAGGGGAGGGTCCACAAGACCGCAACCCCACACAAACAAAGAACAACAGGCTACCAAAGGATGCCCTGAGTGGTAGAAGTGGCTCCAGAGAAGAGCATCCAGATGCATCTGTTATTCAATACCAGATGGTCAGCCGTGATAACATACACTAATATGGAGCACAAGGAAATTCCCCAACTCAGTTATGCATATTCATCTTAAGGCTATGTGGGCTTCATATTTATGTTACTATGGACCTCATCAGAAGTGTAGGATTCTCACTAACTTACCTGTCACATCTCTCTCCCTTGGTCCTTTATTAGGGTTGACTGTTACAGATTGCTCTGTCCCCTGAAATACTTTATACTGTGACATTTTGGAAGGTGGGGACAGTATCCTTCCTTCTAAACACAGGTGTCAGGTGCACTTGGCCCTCTGCACATGACTTACTTTTTAATCTGTTCCTCATACATCTGCTTCTGGGTTTCTATTTCCTTCTGTAGGTGCTGGACCGTCCTCTGCAAAGAATCGAGGTCATCCTCGCCAGAGTTCTTGCTTCCAGACTCCATTTCAGAGTCTGTGCTGACAAGAGCATCTCTCTTGGAGTCACTGGCAAGGGGAGAGAGTGCGTCTGCTGGGTTCCCTTGGGACCCTGATGGGGTGGGGACATTATCGTAGGTAGAAGTCCTCTGGTCACTGGAAAGGTGGCGCAAGTCTTGAGACATAGTTCTCCTGTGCCCTTCTCCTGCTTTAGCCTCTGAAGATGGAGACCAGAACTCATTTTTAAAGATTTCCAGTTTGCTGCTAGTGGTTCCTTGGAATGCCGACGTCAGGAAACACTTCCGGTTGGGGAGCGTTTGAGTCCTTTTACGGGATTGCATCTTCCAGTCTCCCAGGTTTTCCTTGGGGGTTTTTCCACTGTCTTCCTGATGCTGGTCACCTGGCTGTGGTCCTGTGGGACTAGTGGCATCAGGACTACTTGCCTGGAAAAAATAGCCATGGATGTTATATATGTTTTTCTTTTTCTTTTCTGTCTCATGCTCCTAAGGATTAGAGACCAGGAAGGAAGTGTTTCCTGGTCACACACCTGAGACACCCTCAGTACATCACCTCAGTTAATTTTCTGTATGATAACTTGGCAAGAGGATATTACAGTTCAGGGACTCTAGCCATTCAAGATCTAGAGAGGAAGCATGGACTAAAACCATTTGCTTGATTGGTGTGAAAATCCCAGGCTAGGATCTTTTCATGAACTTAGGAGGGTTTCTCAGTTGTGACTCAGAGACCAAGACCCATAAGAGAAGCTCTGCAAACTCCACTGCATGTATTTCCATGACCTCCAAAATTAAGAACAAAACCATGCAAGCGTGACCACCATATGCTAAGTGAAAAGCCGAACAGCAACAACAAGCTGGCAACGGGTTACAATGTACTTCACAAGCAGTAAGAGCCTCCTGCTGGTGACCCTGTGTATCAAGCTTATGTTGATTGGAAAGTAAAAGATCAATGACCAGAAAGAAATAGGAAAGAACTTAAAGGAGAGATTCAACTTGCCAGAATCTAGAATCTCTACAGAAATGGTCCTTGGGGCTGGCAGCCAGGAATGTCTAGAGTAACAGAGGTGGGAAGATCCACCTTACCTGTGGGCAGAACCAATACAAACACTTGCATCCTGGACTGAAGAGAAAGGAGAATGGGGACTGGGCGACGGCATTTATCTCTCTGCTCCCTGACTGTGGAGCAGCTATGCCCAGCCAGCGCCTCAATCCCTGGCTGCCATGGTACCCTGCCTCTGAGGCCTGTAACCGCCCACCACACGCTGCCATGAACCTTTCCTCTCCTAAGTAGCCCTACACTTCTCAGCAGATTCCTTTCTATGATTTCATTTTTTTTTTTTTTGAACCATGTGGCTGTATGCCAAACCAAATTGAGGAGAAAAAGAAAAAAATAAATGAATAGAAAAAAATATCATTTCCCACGTAAGATGGGAAAGTCAGGGGCTGGGATATTTTCTAGCCCATCCCTTGCTTCAGTTGGAGCAGGTGGTTTTGCAGTGGGAGTAGGACCTGGGGCGTGCAGTCCTGCCCTAGAGTATGCTAGTACTGACGTGTGGGTCAGCATTTCTTGCCTCAGATCCTCACCCAAAGTCCATGTGTGCAATGCATGGTCCCCCAGGGTTGGGGTGTGGACTCTGGAGCTGACCCAATTACTTTCTCAGCACAGACTGTTGTCCTGTCATTACAGGCTACTGTCAAAGGAGCAGAGATTCGGCCATCAAGGCCTATGGGTGACTGATTAACAAGATTTTAAATAGTAACTAAGTCTAGAGCACTAGTTAGATGCCTGTGCCTGTACAAAACCCATCTAAAACAAAACTACAACCACCACAATTTATTGCCCCCCCAACCCCCATCTTTAACAGTGTCTTGATCAACTAGAAATTTGAATTTTATTACTCGGCACCATTTTTTTAAAAAAAAGAATCAAGCTGCTATAAAAAGTCTACTGATTCTTTTAAGAAAAAAAAAACATTTGTTCCTATAAATACATGAAAATATTTGACCTTTGTGGGTTGGGGCCCTCTAACAGTCTACACGTTGGAGATTGCAGAGTCTGGTGACTCTGTGAACGTGAGCTCCAAGCCTTCTGTCCAAGCGAGGGGTTGACATTGCTGAGGCGCTTATCAGGGAATGAGAAAGACTACACAGACCCATCCCTGCTCTGAGGAAGAAATCACGTTCATCGTTAGCAGGACACCCGTGCCCTCTGGACTTTCCCTCAGGGTGCTCGGCAGCTCTTACCCAAACATATGCAATGCTGCATTTATCTTCTCTGTCGAACTTCCCTGAGTTTTTGTCTTGGAGATGATTTTAGAAAAGACCCAAAAAGCCAGTGTGGAAGGCAGTTCTCACACATGTCACTAGC
The DNA here is from genome assembly GCF_008632895.1 of Mastomys coucha. Lineage (NCBI taxonomy): Eukaryota > Metazoa > Chordata > Mammalia > Rodentia > Muridae > Mastomys > Mastomys coucha. The sequence continues at coordinate 81,003,738 of NW_022196903.1, forward strand.
CCAGGCTTTCCCAATGTGTTTGGGAAATTGCCAGCTCTATACATGGCCCCAGCATCACCCATCACTCCTCAAACTGCTGCCTCAGAATGACCAGACTAAAGGAAGAGTCTGAGGAGCAGCAGGCATCTTACTGTGTTACTGAAGCTGTCTGTCCTAGAAAGGGGTGGGTCTTCGGTGGCATCCCATCCCACAGAGCTTCGGGGCACAGGGGCCTTCTTGGCATCATTTTTCTGGGCTGGGGGTGAGAGTGGTGTATCCTTAGACTTGGGGAAGAGGACTTCGTGGTCTCTGATCATCATGGTCATTACTCTTTGGATCTGAGGAGTCCCTGAAAGAAAGAAGAGATTTGCCATACTGGTGCATGGAGCAGGAGCCCGGAAGCACCCAAAAGTTACTGCCCACCAATAGGGTCTTTCCACACCAGCCCTAAAACCACAGGCTTCCTTTGCTCTCATGGGAACCATTTTAATTGTTTGGGGTAGGATATTTTTAGTGAGAGGATGTACTGAAATAAGGATATCTACGGGGGGTGAGCAATGAGCCCCTGAGGATGTTTTCCACCTATATTTCCTTGGATCAGATTTTATCAGACAATAGATGTGATAATAACAGGCGGGGGATGGTGGTGGTGATGTCTTTCTCTGCTCCTGTGGTCCTCAATACAATCTGTCTTGTTGTTATTACTCCTGAAGCAAATGGGTGTCCGGAGCGCTTCCTCCCCGCACGAATGCACGAGTCTTCTCGGCCAGTACCTTCGCTTCTTGAGCCAAGACACAACCTTTGAAAGCTTTCAGCCTAGCTTTACAGTCACTTTTTTTTTGTGAAACCGACTTGTAAAATAAAACCCTCTTTGCTCTTCTTGGCTAAGGTTATGTTAAAGTCATCAAAAGACTGGGGAACACTAGTTGATTGGTTTGAGGTTAGACTGCTGTGCTCAGTGACCCATTGACCTCATGGGAGCTGTTAACAAAGTCAGAAGAGGTAAGTGGGCAAGAACAGCAAACAGACAGCAGGGGCAGTGTTCTTGCTGTCACTCCCAGGGGGCTGCTTCTCTGCAGGATCAGCCTGCTCACCTCTCATGATCACAGCAGGGTCTTCAACCTTCGACCTGATGAGGTTCACTCCGATCACAGTGGCCAGGTTGTCCACGCTCATCTTGTTGACCGCACAGTTCAGCTGGATTTCATGCAGAAATCTATGGGCAACAGCAAACCCCATCTTAGACAATGGGAAGGGCCCAGGAGAGAGAGAGAGAGAGCACTGGACCCACCTCTTTCCCTTGTTTCTGGAATGGAGTGAACTGGCTGTGCCTACAAGACTTTCTGGAAGTTCACAGACCAAGGAGAGATGAGGAGCCCTGGATTGTTCAGTTGCCGGGGGGTGGGGGGAGCAGGCTGGAGGTGGGGAATCTCACAGCAAGGGTGTTTGGGGGAAAGAGGTGACTTTAAGGATTTGTCAGACAGCTCCAGTGATTTATTTGCCTTTATCACTCCCTTCCCAGTTCCCATCCCACCCATGTCTCCTGAGAAGAAAAACGTTATCTGTGAGGAGGTCTTAGACATGACGGACAAATCCATGGTGCCACCCCATCCTCACCCTCAGACTGGAGAGCGAAGGAACGGAGCATCTCTCACTCCCAGCAGCTGCTCAGCTCTACTCTACCTCCACCTATCAGAAGCCTGAAATCCTTAGATTTGTTGGAAAAACAAAAAAACGGCTAAACTGATCAGTAAAGGAATTCTGGATATTTTTTTAAAAAGCATTTAAAAGTAGGTAGACTGAAATACCATATAATTTAGGTTATTTATACAATTTATTTCATAAGAACTTTATAAAAATTAGAAGAAATAAAAAATCATATGTTCAAATGATAAAAATTATGAGATATTACAGGATAATTTATTTTATGATAACGAACATGCTTTTCATGGGTGTAAACCCATTCCCCTGCAGTTTCACTGTAGTAGAAAAGATCCATCAGAAGATAAACCACCCAAGAGAAGGAAGCCATCACTGGACGAGGTGTTGATCTAGTGTTGGTCCTTATTTACAGTTCTTGTCTCTTTGTGATCTCCAGATTAAGTTAGAATCATCTTTATAGCTTGGAAATTACATCGCAGTAGTTTTGAAAATGACAAAATTGAGGTGTGTATAGGGCGGGGGTATCCACCACAGCATTTCTGGGCTGGTCCACCAGTAAGGTGTTGCCACAAGGACCTCACACAGTAGGTCCTCAGAAAGGCCTGGAGGAAAATATAAATGGTGGCCTAGAATGAATGTTTCCAGGGTGTTAGTTTCAGGGATAATAGGCATTCCAGGTTCACTTGCACACCCTGGGACAGGTCTGAAGGAAGGAGTACATGTACTGTGTATGTGGGTTCCTAGGGATCCCTGATGAGCCCTCTGTAAATAGTATGCAAATAGAGTTGAGCTTCTACAGTTCTGGACCAGATCCGTGACCTTAGAAAGCTTCCTCTCCAGTCTCTCTGGGCTGGTGTCCTGAGCAGACCTTGGGTGCAAGCTCTGCAGCCAGTCCCTCAACACCCAGAGGCTCCACTCCCAGGCACTCTGATATGCCCAGGATCAGAGGTGAGGAGGACCCAACATCTGTCCCAACATCGGGAGTAACTGGGACCAGTGGGACCAGGCACAAAGGAACTCTGCCAGCCCAGGGGCTCTGGTTCCTTCCAGACCAGGCACACAGGAATTCCACCAGCCCAGTGGCTCTGGTTCCTTCTGGTCTCTCTGAGCTGGTGTCCTGAGCAGACCTTGGGTGCAAGCTCCACAGCCAGTCCCACAACACCCAGAGGAAGCTCCACTCCCAGGTGCTCTAACAAGCCCAGGGTCACAGGATCCCAGAATCACAGGATCACAGAGACAACTTGACTCTAAGGAGTTCTGACACAACCAGGACCACAGGAAGGACAGGCTCCAGTCAGATTTAGCAAGGACAGGTAGCACTAGAGATAACCAGAAGGCCGGGGGTGGGGGCAAGCATAAGAAAATAACACAAACCAAGGTTACTTGGCATCATCAGAACCCAATTCT
>NW_022196903.1:81009035-81009278 GCF_008632895.1 Mastomys coucha
GTACAGCCTTATTACAATGAACTCCAATGTCTAAAAATTGTTCTTATTTTGGGCTTGTACCACAGTGATAGTCAAGATTTTAAACTCTAATAAATACAAAACAAAGAGACTTTATATATTTATGTTCCTTTAAGAAAATGCTAGTATTGATGTATTATTTTGAAATATACAGTTGATATGTTTGAAGTTATTTAAAATTTATATTGAGAAAAATGTATTTTCACTATTGCTGTAGACGAACAT
>NW_022196903.1:81009376-81028963 GCF_008632895.1 Mastomys coucha
CTGTTAAATTGATTGTTGTTTTATATCAAACAACTTTTATAATACTTATTTTTATTGTTATAATTTTTCATAAATTTTAAGGAATATGACAAAAAAGATATTGTAGGTATTGAAGGAGGGTCTCTGGGAGGATCTGGGGTACAAAAGGGAAACAAGAATGTGATTTAATTCTAGTTACTTAAAATATGTTTTTAAATGTTAACAAATTCAGAAAAATAGAAATCATGTAATAAAAAAGGAGTACTAGCATGAATCTTATATGGACAATATTTTTTTAAAAAAGCAATAAATTATGCCCACTAAAATAGAAAAGAAAAAAAAGCTTCCTCTTGTAACGGGGCTTCTCCCTGCCGTGGCTGGAGACTGTGGCTCTGCCCCTGGAGACTCACCTGCAGATGTAGCTCAGGAGGTTGTAGTTGTCTCGGGGAAGGATGGAAAGCTGCTTTGCCAACTCCTGCTGAGCCTGGAAGAGATTTTTGGCACTGGTAAACAACCCTACTGCCCGTTTGTCTGTCGGCAATGAGTGTCGAAGCATCACTGGTGAGTCTGTATAGAAGGAACACATTGGTTGTCTCTCCTGTTCCCATAGTTTTGCGAGTTAAAATATTTGGAAGTAACTATGGATTCCCAGAAAGTTTAAGCCCAGACTGGTCTTGAACTCCTTATGTAGCCAGTGGTGACCTCCGACTTCTGATTCTCCTGCCTCTACCTCTGGAGTGCATGTGCCACAGGCAGTCTGTGCTAGTTCAAGAATCAGACCCAGGGCTCTGTACATGCTAGGCAAGCACTCTATATTCCCAGCCACCATATATATATATATATATATATATATATTTGTATTATGCATTTAAAAAGTCTGTTTGTAATAATGTTGCTCACTCATTCCTGACCTCCTGACCTTGAGCTCCTGTAAGTGGGGACTATCTGATAACTGACATTCGTGATAACGTTCTCAGTGAATGAGATTCAATGATCCAATAAACAATCAAACCACAGCCTAATATCTCAGAGCTACCTTAGAAGGAGTGAGCAAATGATTCTGCTGAGAACTTTCAGGAAGCAGGCCAGACTGGCCATGCTGGAAGGCATGCACTGGGGAGGGCAGCTCATGTTCTACGGTGGCTATAGATTTCAGATATGGTCATTTAAAGATCACATGGGCCAGAGACGGGAAGAACAGGGCTCTTTGCTCTTGCCGACCACAGCTGCCTGCAGAGTCTGTGATCACCCTCTGGTGACAGGTAGCGTGATGACTCTTTTTAGGTGTTTTTCAAGTCTTATCATTCACAAAGGAGATCTGAAATGCCCCTGTAAATCAAGGGTTTTCATATCTTCTGTCACCCCTACAATACCCACAACCCAGGTACCCACCATCAGACTATGCAGCCTGAAAAACAGGCTTGGAAAAACAGATACACCTATTGGCTGAATCATTGTTGTTCTCTTCCTTTCCTAGCTTTGAATAGTCTTTTGTGCCAGAATCCTTATAACCATGGCTCCCACCAGCGGTCAGCCCAGGAAATTTCAGTAACTATTTTCTCACTGGCCCAGGTCCCCTGTGACTCAGACTATATCACAAAAACACCAAAGAACAGAGAAAAAGCTGCTCAACAACAACAACAACAAAATTACAGTAACAAATTCGTTTCACGTGCTCCTCGCAACAATCTTAGGCAATGCAGACAACGACCTGGTGGAAATTTGTGCTGCTCCATATGGTAGCTAATTGCCGCATGTAGCTATTTAAATGTAAATAACATCAAGAACTTGGCTCTTCTGGTATAGTAGCCATATTTTGTGGACTTGATATCGCTTGTGGCTAGAGGTTAATACGTGGATCAGTGACAAGATTACATCACTATGGAAATCCTACTGGTTTAAGTAAATACACTGAGTCTCATAGAATATGCATGAAGTGGCTATTCTTAGTTATCACCCTGACTGGGTTTAGAATGACCAATGGATACATCTACAGGAGTGTCTCCCTAGAGGTTTGACCGCAGTGGGAAGGCCCATCCTGACGGTGAGCAGTAGAAGCCCACACTCTGAGATTTTGGTAAGAAGAAGCAAGCCGAGCACAGGCCTTCATCTCCCTCTGATTCCTGATTGCAGATGCAGCATGGCCAGCAGCCTGCACCCCTGCTGCCATGCCTTCTCCACCACCCACAAACTGTACCCTGAAGCTAAGCCTTCCTTATGTTGCTGCTGTCTGGCACTTTGCCACAGTAATGAGGTAGTAACGAATTCACTGCATAATTTACCAAATGGAAGAATGGCAGTCAAATCCAAGTCTTTTGGAGTGTTTTACCAGTGAGACTGGCCCATTGGCCTGGCGCTGCTGCTGCAGAGTTCCAGTCTGATAAAGTAGCCTACCAAGGGGTGTGGTCCCTACTCTCACCTGCTAGAGCCTTGTTTAGAAAATTAATTGCTTTTTTTTTTTTTTTTGGCATTCTTCTAAGTAAGGCAGTCAGCTAGAGAGACACCAACCTTTGCCTCATCTGCGTTCATGAGCTGCCCACAGAGCAGGAACCCTTCGTACTGACTCCAAGGAACCACAGGCTCTGGCAGGTCTCGGAGGTAGAGCTTTAATAGAGAGGCCACCGTGTGCACATCTGTGTCCCTGAAAGAAAATAAGCTGTACTTAGAAGACAAGACCTCCCAGCTACCCTGACCATGGGGTCAGAGCATAAACTAGAGAGGGGCAGGTTACAAAGGACCAGAGTCAGGAAAAGCTGAAGCAGCCCCAGACACTAGCTTCCAGAACAATTGCAACTCACTTCCCTCTGCTTCCACACAGCTGCCTGAAGGTCCCCCTTTTCATTACATTCTCTTTAACTAGTTTGATCTTTTCTGCTTTCTTCAGACCACGTAGAACCTTACAATCAGTGATGCCTTTCCATGATTTCAGTAGTAAATCTGAGGGATGTACCTAGTTCCATGAGTCCACAGCACTGAGAACATACACGTTACCAAACGCTGTGGTGAGTGCTAGGATGTGAGAAGCCCAGGACAAACTCAGGAGGTCAGAGTGTAGACAGGGAGAGCTTGGGAGACACAAGTGACTCTTCAAATGAAGTCAAGTCAGATGATAGGGGAGATCTAAAAAGCGCAAGTGTGTCTCCAGGAGTGACGAATGGTGCCTCACCCCCGACAGTCTGAGATGATATTTAGTTGAGTGTGGGCAAGACAAGGCTCTGTGGTTCAGCTTCTGATGCGTATAGCAAATGTTGCCTCAACTCAGGAGGCAGATCTGGCCTAGAACCTGCATTTTTGTATAGCTGCTAGCTAGAAATTATTACTACTTTTTTAAGGGCTTGGGGGAAAAAATCAAAAGCCATCTATCTCAGGACAAGTGAAACTTCTATGTACTTGCACCTGCAGTATCAATAAAATAAGTTTTGGAGGGACACAGCCCTGCTTGTTCACTTACACACCGCCATTGCTTCATTAGTGTGAGAGAATAGTTACAGTGACAAAGCCACTTAATCTGAAGAGCCTATATGTGTAACCATGGCCCAGCCTGCAAAGCTGGCTGGCCTCTGCATTTTCAGAGGGCTTGCATTTATTCTGCTTAATAGAGAAACCAAATCTGGATCCACCACGCATCAGTATGCTACTTAATAAGGGGATGTGTTCTGAGAAGTGTGCCATTAGGCAATTTAGTCATTGTATGATGTTCATAGACCCAGGCGGGACAGGCTGCTCTACTCTAAGCTACGTGGGAAGTACTTTTGTGGTCTGTTAATTGAAGCATTTGAGGCAGTTACAAACATGAACACCAAGACTTGAATGACTTGAGTGTGTGTGTGTGTGTGTGTGTGTGTGTGTGTGTGTGTGTGTGAGCCCGTGCGCATCTGTGTTTTGTTTTTGTTTCTGTTCTTGATTGCCAAGACCTTTGATTTTTGACTTCTGCACCAACCAACCCCACCATACCCCATTCTTATCTCCAGTCCATTCCACCCCTGCCTCTGCAGCCTGGGAACTTGCCACCTCTGAAAAAAGAACACAGAGCTTCATAGAAAACTATCTGCACTCCAAGGCAGGAAATTTGGGCCCAGGGAATGTTCCCTTAACATGGATATTCAAAAATATCCTATCCTTTTGAGTCACTGTCTAAAAATACCCCTGAGAAAAACCCAGCTGGGGAAAACCTTTTATGAAAACACCTGAGCAGGAGACTTATGACCTGGCAATGTGCAGGGGAAGGATTCTCTGAGCCGTCCCCTGGCACAGTCTATCCATGTCTTTATCATGTTTGGGGCCTCTGCTCTACCCTATCTGCAATGAAGCTCCTGCATCCTAATCCTTCATTTCAGATGAACCCTTCACAGTCTCCTCCTTCCACTCTGGATCTAAAAGCCACTCTCATCCCCAGCCCCTGTCCTGCCCATCCTATCCACAGCCAGCATGGCTCCGACACACAGAATGTCAATGAGAAACATGGTATCAGAAATAAGGAGAAAAAAAGAGACCCTTAAAGAGAAACCTCAGCTTTAAAAGATGTTTAATTTTAAGAGACTGTAGATGGCAAAGATACCCAACACTAGAAATAGAAAGGGGGGCTGCTGGTGGTGGCACACATCTTTAATCCCAGTACTGGGGAAGCCAAGGGTGGGGGGTGAATCTCTGAGTTCAAGGGCAGCCTAGTCTACAAGAGTGAATTCCAGGACAGCCAGGGCTACACAGAGAAATCCTGTCTCAAAAAAAAAAAAATCAAGAAAGACTGAAAGAAAAAAGGAAAGAAAGGGATTCTAGCCACAGACACAACAGAGGTGGTTTGAAGATTCTATTATATAGTATTATTAGAAAGCCCAATTAGTTTTGACAAGGTTGGTGCTAGCAGTGCCTGAACTTAGCTGGCTCACTGCTCACTCTGGGTCTCATCATCAATGTCCTTTTTCCTGGGGACTCCTCGAGTTCCACCAGACCATGTCAAGCCCTCCTTCTCTAAATTCTCAGTTATCTCTAGTTGTCATTTTAGCACATAGTTTAGAGGAACTGGTGCTGATTTCTCTGTATGAGGGGCACCCCACCATGTTAGTGCTGACTCCAGGGTCACCCTTAGGGTCTAAGTCTCCAGAATCATTCCTCCTGAGCTAGCCATCCCTCCAACCAAAGGATAAACCTTAAGTGACTTTCTTTGTCCATTCTGAGTCCTGAGCCATCTTGCTGGCCCTACCAGGTGGCCTTGTAGCCTTATATATGCCCTGTAGCCAGCCTGTCTGTTCTCACAGAGAGGCTCATGTATGGGGGTACATTGGTGTTGTCACCAGGAGGCATCCAAGCCTAGTAAAATCTGACGAGGACATTTAAAACACTGATTTTGTATCTGTATGTGTGTGATGTGTGTATTTACACATGTTCATATGCATTTGGGTGCACGTTCACATACATGTAGTTACATGTACATATATGTTTCTGTGGAGGCTAGACATTGACATGAGTGCCTTCTTTGGTTTCTTCCCACCTTATGTATCGTGAGGCACGGTCTTTCACTTGAACCCCAAAGCTCAGAGATTTGTCCAGTGTAGCTATTCAGCTTACTCTGGGGGAAATCCCCTGGCCCAGCCTCTGAAGGACTGGGACTGCAGAGAGTAACGCCCACCTTCCATTTATTGCTGGGGATCTGAATCACACCCTCATCTTTTCTTGTGTGGGAAACACTTTAACCATGGATCTAGCCTCCTAGCCCTACAAGAAGGCTTTTAAATTTGCCCTCCTCTACTTGGTGAGAACCATGCACACCTGTGCTAGAATCTCACTAAGCAAGAGCCCCCACCCCCCATCCCATTGCTTCTTCTGCTCTGGTGAAAATAATAGCAACAGCCCATTGGAAGGATCAGGTGTATGGCCTTGTAGGAAATCTAGGTGGTGCCAACTGGCCGTATGGTCAGGATGCAAGGCAGGGTCTTCTTGGCCTTACAACTCCCTCTGTATCTCATTGATGGGTGAGAAATTATGGTTAGGGTTCAGAAGAGCTAAAACTATAGGAAAGGTTTAGTTTATCACACAGTTATGCCTGTGGCAAAAGCCTGCTAAGCCATGGTCATTTATAGGTGCTGGGACATACTCTTTGAAGAAGCCTTGGCCCTAAATACATTGGAAGTTAGCTAAATGACAAGAACAAAAAGAATTCTACATTCTTCTCCACATAAGATTTGTCCACTCAAGTGGCATATGGACCCAAGAGTTGACTGTGGAAGGACTCTCTGTCTGTCTCTGTCTGTCTCTTTCTCTTTCTCTTTCTGTCTCTCTATCTCTTTGTCTGTCTGTCTCTCTCTCTGTGTGTATGTGTGTGTGTGCTCGTGCGCATGTGTGCATTGTAAGCTCTGAATTTCATGGGAATTAGAAGCCACAGTGCCACCACCCACACCAACCTGGCTGAGTGTAAGCTGGCACTGAAACAGTCATTTGGAAGATACCAGCAATAGGATCTTTCCTTTTGGATAATGGACTTAACTCCAAGCAACAACCCACATGCATCGTTTGATCAACTCCAATATAATTAAAAATTAGGAAGAAAACTGGATACAGTGACAGTGATCATACTGGAATAGGCACCTGGTTATAAAATGTAACTGTCTGCGCTGTTAAAAGGACCCATAACTTGCTGCTGTCACAATGCTAACTACATCGCATAAACTACACAAGAAATTAGCCTATGGTATACTAAGGCCAAGAGGGACAGTCCTAAGTTGGATCAAACTAAGACCATGACAGAATGGGCATGGAGAGGAACAGATGGCCTCAGAGATGCTTCAGTGAAAAACAAAGAAAGAAAGCTGGGCTGTGCTGGTGAACAGAGCGAGGAGGCTGAAAGGGAAGAACGTGAGACTCCTGTAAAAGAATGACTCACTCTCCTTAACTTTCCCCTCTGTACTCAATAACTCTAGGGGATTTCAACATTTGTAAACTGGGTAGCATTCAGGCCCATTGAGCTGCTAATTTGGAAAGAGTTGTTGGCCTTAAGTCGGCAGTACAAGTGTGTGCAGGGAACTAGGTACTGCACAGTCAACAGAGCATGCAGTATGTGGTGAGGCTGTACAGTTAAGCGTGGTAGAGGACATCCTCGCTGGGAGCCTGGAGAAGATGGACTGTGAGAAGTGTCACCACATCAGCTATGCTCCAAAGAGGTCTGGAAACCTTTGATGAGGGTCAGAGTGAATGCCAGGCTGCCATGGGTGTGTGTGTGTGTGTGTGTGTGTGTGTGTGTGTGTGTGTGTGTGTGCATGCGTGCGTGCGCACTGCAGTCAGAAGGCTCAGAGTTGAGTTCAGAATCACATATGAGAATAACTAGTTCTAGCCACACATCTGGAATGCTGGAAAAGACACAGATGTGGTGATCTTCCCACACACATTTATATTCTTCATGATTCTTGTCTGCATGACAAGGATGTTCTTAGGCGAAGTCTCAGCTTCCCCACACCCCATGCTCTACATGCCCCTTCCCTCACATCCTAAGCATCACCTGAATCTGCCTAAAACACATCCTCACATAAATCATCTGCACACTCTCCTGTGCTCAGGCCCCCAAATCCAGAGTGGCTAGCAGAAGAGCTACTCATTCTACTGAGATCTGCAGCTTCTGAAGACACTGTGGGGGTTCCCTGGATCCACAAGGTCCTTTCTCCCCAATCCACTGGGCAGGGGCAGACAGGACAGATGCCCATAAGGACAGCATACCTGTCAAAGGAGGGCCTCTCCCCTGCATCGAAAGCATCTCTCAGCTGCTTCACTAGGTTGTCCTGCCCTGGCAGGCGGAAGATGCCCTCTTCACTCACACCGTGCTCCAGGATGAACTCGGAGCACTTCTCCACCAGGATGGGTACCAGATGAGGGCCAAACTTCTGCTCGTAGGCCACAGTCTCATCCAAACGCTGACCAAACACCGCTGGGAAGAAGAAATATGGAATCCCTGAGTTATTCTGACCTTAGTTGAATCAGTGGGTAGTCTGGGGCTTTGCCATTTGTTCTGTTTAAAAAATAATAATCATCATTAATCTTAATTATTATTATCATCATCACTATTATCATTTTACATGTGTAGGTGTTTGTTTTTCTGCATGTATGTCTGGGCACTACATGCATAAATGTCCTTGGAGGCCAGACGGGACCCGAGTTACAGGAGGTTGTAAGCTGCCTTGTGGGTGCTGGGAATCAAATCCAAGAGTACCTCTGGAAGAGTATTCAATATTATTAACTGCTAGGGCATTTCTCCAGAGTCTTTTTTTTTTCTTTGAAAAGGTTATTTATTTTTCATTTACATCATTTTCCACCCCCACTTCTCCACCTCTAACTCTCTCCATGTGCCCCACCCCTTCCTCAGATCCATGGCCATTTCCTCTTTAATTATTGTTTCAGACACACGTGCAAGTACACACACACAAACACACCCATCTAAATCCATTAGTGTTGCTCTGTGTATGTGTTTAGGGCTGATCATTTGGGATTGCAGAACCTATTGGGGGGCTAGTTCCTGGGAACACTGATTCTCCCTCTTTCTCATTGGCTATTAATGGATTGCCAGTAGCTCTTCATCTAGGGGCAGATTCTTGTGAGGTTTCCTCCATCAACATTGGTGTGTCAGCCGCTGTGGTCATTGTTCAGGTCATGTTTATTTGACTATATTTTTGAGCTTTCACAGGTACACAGTCCCTGTTACATACAGCAGACACTACCTCAGAGCAGAGCTCCTGGTCCTCCGGCCCTTACAATCTTTTGGCCCCATTTCACGACATTCTCAGAGCTTCTGAGTTGTGTTTTAGATGTATTAGTTGGGGGTTGAGCAATACATAGTCAGTTGCTCTCTAGATTTTGGAACAGATGTGGACTTCTGTAATGATCTGCAACTGCTGCAAAATGGAGCTTTTTTGGCAAGGGTTGAGAGCTACGCTCATCTGTGTGTATAAACATAAGTATTTAGGATGCAGTTAGAAATCATATCAGTTTAGGAAACTGTCTGTAGTAGGTTTTCCTCTAGGGGCCAATAATACCTCATTGGCCATCAGTAGTTGGCTAGCTTTATAGTATCAGGTATGAATTTCTTCCTATTGAGTAGGTCTTCAATCCAATTAGACAACTGTTGGTTACCCCCAAAATGTAAGGGCCATTATTGCACCCTTGGGGATATCTTGCCTTCCTACTCACAGCTGTGGCTTCACAGTTGGGCAGAACTATTGATTACTTTCCTCCTTTGGCAGGTTGCACAACACCTTTTGGTACTAAGAAAGCTAGTCCTCAGAGAAGAGCTTCCAAGTCAGTTCCAGCTCAGCTCTTCTGTCTTATATCTCTGTGTGTGATGTCTTCAGCAATAGGGTTTTAACTCCTGGGAGGAAACCAAGAACAGCACAGTAACCTATATTTGGGGAGTCTTTTCTACTGTCTTGCTCCATAGCTCAAAGGGAGGTTTCTATGCCTGACACTGGGGATTTTGTTAGAGAGTCTATGGCTCTTGGAGGGAGAGTCATTGATGGAGCACAAACTCAAAGTGATAGAATTGGTATTATAAAGAACTTACTAATAGGTTTGCTTAGGAGGCATTCAGCCACACAAGTACAATTTAGATATAGGAGCACTGCCTCCAAAATACCCCTCAAAAAAAGTAGTATGCTAACCAGGTCTGTTAGATATACGTGACAGTTAGGGTGCTAGTATATAAATGTTTATTCACCAGGATTGACTGCCATTAGACTCTGTGGTGGTTTGAGAGAGAATGCCCCTCATATGTTCGTAGATTTGAATGCCTTATTAGCAGGGAGTGGCACTATTTGAAAGGATTAGGGGGTGTGGTCTTGTTGGAATTGTGTCACTGGGGGTAGGCTTTGAGGTTTCAAAAGCCCATGTCATGCCCAGTGGCTTCCCCCTTCCTTCCTGCTGCCTCCTGATCCCAGTATGGGTCTCTCAGACACTCCTCAGGCCCCATGCCTACCTGCACACTACGGTGCTCCCCACACCCTGATGACAATGGACTAAATTTATGAAACTGTAAGCAAACCACAATTAAATGCTTTCTTTTATAAGAGTTGCAGTGGTCATGTTGTCTCTCCACAGCGATAGAACAGTAATTAAGATGTCCCTCTAAGGGGCTGCTCAAAGTGGGCAGTGCAGGGTCTGCACATTACTAAACCCTGGCCTATCATTAAGTACCCTGTGCTCTTATCAGGAAAAAACATAATTCTGCCAGGTAAGCAAGAGGACACTGGGTAACATCTATTTGAGAAAGAACAACAGTGGTGTGCCTAAAATAATTCTGGCAATATGTAACATCTTTGCTGTATAAATCTCCTATCTGCTAAGCAGCCAGACTGGCAGTCTCCTGTCTCTGTTTGAATGATTTGAAGTGTAACCTGGGGTTGGGACCTGAAAGAGATTTAAGGATGGCAGCGAGTGCAAAATGCATAAGCCTAAGATGTATGTAAGCTGGTAAAATCTTCTGTTGGGGGTCGACTCTGAGTTGACCACTAGCTCCAGTCAGCCAGGCACTATTAAAGAGCTTTCCTTCATCTCTGGGAGTGTGGATTGATTTCTCACTGAGCAAGCATATCATTTCCATTACGCTAAGACAGGCAGTCCACTGCATCCTGGGGCCTCACTGCCTGGGCATGGCTTCTGAATAGGCCCTGCCCCAGCTACTGATCTGGCAAGTTTACCAATGCTTCCGAGGCTCAGCGTGGTTGACAGTGAAGCAATTGTGACAGTGTTGTCACCTCAGGGTGGCTGTCAAGATGAGATGAACAAGCAAAGGTAAGGCAGGGTACTGACAAGCTTCCTGGCATGCAATGCTCAGCAGAGGCTGAGGGTGGTATCTCAAATATGTGAAAATGTAGGTCAAAAATGGCGGCTGGCAGAAAACAGCCCCAAGAGACAGATCAGGAGACACAAGTGATCCGTCTCTTGAGTATTATTTAATGCCATTGTTCTAAACTCTTTAAAGGTGGCACAGAAAAGAAAAAAAAAAAAACACCAAGAACTGAATTCTGCTGGCATCATGGGGCATCAAAGGACAAGAGCCCTCCGCTGGGTTATTACATACCGAATTACGTCTTTATGGCATTTCTTAGAACCCAGCTTGTTTGCTCTATCAAAAGCACAGCTATAGCAAACACACTCCCTGGAATGTCTACACCCACAGGCATGTTATCTGATTATTGTTGAATTAATTAATTAGTATTTGGATAGCTGAGTGCAGGTATTTCATGCTGTCAAACTGTTTTCTTAGGGCAATTTTCTGACATGTTGAACTGGGGGGGGGGACGGGGTCAAGTGGTTTGACCCAATGGTATGCAAATTGCTCTGCAAAAATATTTTTTCCAAATTACACAGCCTCCAGCGAAGCAAGAGTAGGCGAGCTCCACCTCAGCCCTGTCAGCACTGGGCTCTGTAATTTCCCCCACCCCTCTGCCTGGCAAGATTAGATCTGAATGAAGACAGCCACTGCCCACGTGCATTTCCTGCAGGTTCCCAGGCTCCTCTGTACCCTTCAGGCTTTAGCTTTGTTCAAACCTTTGTCCTAGAGGCTAGCCCTTTGTGAAGTCTCTCGGTTCTCTGCCTGACTCTCTGACTGTCCCCTAGCCAGACACTAGTTAATATGGGTTCCATCTATAAAAGTGCTGTATCGACTCCTGATTCCTGGTGTCCTCCTGGCCTCTGTTCCAGTAGCTGGCATTTTCAAACCCCTCTGCGGCTTACCTTTCCAGCCCACTGGTCTGTCTGAGCACCGGTACCCTGGTTTTGAGGACTTACACCTCTTTCCCAGTTACTACAGCAGTCTTCTATTGGCCCCAGTGCCCGATGGCTCCTCCCTCATGGTATCTGGTCCTGGGAGTTGGCAGTATTGTTTCGAATCCCAAATCAGCCCAGATGTTGCCTGTTTGATTTTAGTGCATCTCAGTGCTGGCCTGACATCCACCTGCCATTTTGTATGACCCACTAACATGTATTCAAAAGCACCCCACCCTGACGGTCCTAAAACTTGGTATTCTCCAGTTCCTACACCCTCAAAAATTCTTCTCCCTGCATTGTCTGCCCCCTTCTACTTGCCTTTCCTGGACTTTTCCCAATATCATCATCTCTGCCAGGCCTTCTTGCTCTCAGGTAGAGAGACCACACTCCCATTCCATGTGCCCTTCTTCCTCTCTGCCATTCCACCAGACTTACATTGTGCTATCATAACTTCTGTGTGTGTCTGTGTCCAGGCATGTGACCATAAGTTCTCATGGCTGGAAACACAGGGAAGGTCTTTTTTCTTCCCCAGCAGGCCTGGGACAAGGAGGATAGCCAACAGATTTTGCTGAATTACTTGATAGGTTAATATCTATAACCAAGTATTTTCTGATAGCTCATGGTTATCTCATCATTTCTTTGGTTGAAACACTGGCAATCGTCTATCTCATGAAAATTAATCCAGTTTTCCCCCTAACAGTCATCAAGTGTCCTGAAAGGGTTGACAACAGCCAGGTGGAATGACAAGGGGCATAAAGACCTTGTCATTGGCTCCAGTTAGCCAACTTCCCATTATGAAAATGAAAGGATCACACGATAAACAGCAAGAGCACCCATCAGTCTTCCCTCCACTCACTTCCTGTGCATCCATCAAGCCTTCCCTCCACTCACTTCCTGTGCGTCCATCAAGCCTTCCCTCTGTTCTCTTCCTGTGCATCCATCAAGCCTTCCCTCTACTCTCTTCCTGTGTGTCCATCAAGCCTTCCCTCTACTCTCTTCCTGTGTGCCCATCAAGCCTTCCCTCTACTCTCTTCCTATGTGTCCATCGGCCTCCCCCAGTCTGTGTCCCCTCGGCCCTCTCAGCCACTCTCACATTGCTCTTACCAGGATATTAATTTCTCAATGTTACTTTTCCTTCTAACATCCCTATCCTGTCAGCTCCCATAACCCAAATGTCTGACTTTGTCAGGCTACTGAGAACAATGAGGGTGTCATATCATAAAGGGACAGGGCCATTCCCTAGAATTGTGCCATACCCAGTCTCCATGAGACCTTGGCTCTGAAACTCTGCTGTTTCTAAGCTCTACCCTCTTTGTGCTCACTTTCCTGCCTCTCTTTCTTGCCTTGGCAAGTGTGGTGGTTTGAATAGGCTTGGACCAGGGCTGGGCACTACTAGGAGGTGTGGCCTTGTTGGAGGAAGTGTGTCACTGTGGGTGTTGAGACCCTCATCCTAGCTGTCTGGAAGTCAGTCTTCTCCTGTTTGCCTTCAGGACAAGATGTGGAACTCTCAGTTCCTCCAGCCCCATGTCTGCCTGGCCACTGCCATGCTCCCACCTTGATGATAATGGACTGAACCTCTGAACCTGTAAGCTAGCTCTAGTTAAATGTTGTCCTTACATGAGTGGCCTTTGTCATGGTGTCTGTTTCCAGCTGTAACTCCTTAATACAGTAAGTCAAGTGATTCCTTCAGGAAGGAAGCAATAACCTACTCCTGCTCCCCAGGCCCTCCTCTCTGCCTTCGTCCTCTCCAACTTCCTCGTCCACAGGACAATTCTTCTGTGTTCTCCCTCTACTTGCTGCTTTCCGACCTCGTCAGCTCCATCCTTTCCACCTTGTCCAAGACTTACTCTGTGTGATAAAATTTTCTCCTTGGATACAAAGAGTCAAGAGCATCTATGTTGTTGTCAATTTATAAAGAATAATCCTTCCCCTCCCCTCCACACACCAACCCTCCTTGACTCTTTTTCACTCACTGCCATAATCACAAAATACCTGTCTCCCTCTGGACAAAATACCTTCCTCCCAGGCCACCGAGTTCATTCAGGTCACAGGCTCTCAGCCCTTCAGGATTTAGTTTCCATAGTTCTACTCTTTGCCTCAAAACTTCTCAGTGATTTCAGATGCCCTCCCAGTGGCAAAATCCTGCCTTGGGTGATCCCATGCCTGCTGGTCTTCTCCAGACACCGAGAGTGTTGCCTGTCTTTTAATACTTCTTCATGTGCCTACAAAATTCTCATTCTCATCCTGATGGCTCCCTGCACCTCCTTTTCCTGTCTCCACACATTTGGGTACCACCTAAAAACTAGTAACCACTACAACTGGCCCTACTCTCCCTCCCTCCTCTCTTCCCCCAAGTCCACGTAGGCTAGGGATCCCACCATCCCCGTGTCCCCTCCTGTTTTCTCTCAAGTCTGTGCTTCCCCCACAGCATTCCTTACAACTCTCAGCATTTAGACAGTCAACCAAGTACCAAGTGCCATGAGACCACAAGGCCTCTGACATCAGGTACCTAACCCAACTGGAACCAATTTGCAAGACCGAGAGCATCACATGGGAGTTATCCCTAAGCACACTCTCCCTCCAAATAGGCTGCCCCACCCCAAAACACTTTAATCCGCTCTATCCTCATGGCCACTATCTGTATTATTACAATCTGGAGGAAGGAACAACTGGGTTTCTAGCAAATTTCTTCTTCTGAATTAACAAAGTCATTTATTAGAATAAAAAGTACCCTTGTGCTTAAAAACTCCCAAGCTGATGTCCTGCCCCATACACTCCTGTACACCCAGTCCACCCGTGTTTAGATGTCTTTAGAGAGGAGATGCAGCCCTCTCTGAATCCACAGACCTCCCACAAAAGCCCCTCTTTTATCACCTCTTATGTAGTTTCACGATGATTTATTTAAACAGCACTCTTCCACTGGGCTGTGAGCGCCTCAGAGACAGACAGCCCGTCTGGTTCACCGTCTATTTTTATCTCCTGGCACAGAGGCAGCCCTAGTCTTCAGGAACACTCCACCTGCTGTCTCCCATGCGTCCCACTCTCGACACTACCCCTCTGGTCAGCATTTCTCTAAGCCCCCGAACGCCAAGGAGACCAATGGCCTTGACATTTTTTTTAAACTGAGGAATTAACTTTCTAGAGCTCCTCTCGACCGCTCAATCAGCATCTGGGGGCACAGGAGGTCACCCCCCCCGGCCCCTGCAAAGCTTTCTCTTGGCTCCTGGAGCTACCCTTTCTGGTTCCTCATTCATCCCATGGTCTGCTCTCGCCCTCCTCCAATGCTCCTTCCTCTCTCCCTGACCTTCATGCATTAGCTTCTCCCAGGCACTCTCTTCCCTGTCTTCACTCCATGCCTTAGAAACTCATGCCTTGAAATCCATCCACAGGACGAAATCTCCAAATTTGCTATCTGTAGCTTAGAACTCAGCCACAGCCATTCCCTCTAGAGAGAACTCCTCACATACCCTCGAGACTCGAGGGCCACTGTGCCCCTTCTCCGATGAAACAAAGCACCCCATGCTTGGCTGCTTCATCAGGTTGTGTCATTTCCCACTGCAGACCACATAGGAGAGTGGCATCCAGAGCAGCCCCTGGAGTCTGACACCTGCCCCCCAACACCTACTGAACTGCACCCACTGGGTCCTTGTCTTTACCTTTGCTTCCAGGTTACATGAATATGGGGACAGAAACAGAGGCAGCCCAAAGGCCAAAAAGCCAGAGGCCAGTGAAGGACGAAGACAGTGGGCAGGTGTTGCTCCAAGATAATACCCTGGCCTGCCCAGGTTGGGCCCACTCCTTCAGGGCATCTGGGCTGTATAATTCTACTCTTGGTAGCAATGAATTGACATCCAATCAATTCATCCACAGGAGCTCATTGTCACTCTGAACCAATCACCAGAAAATGCTTCTGTCTGAACAATAATAAAATTCAACCTATTAATTACAATCATCATATGCAGTGTAAATTTTATGATTGCTAAATGCAATGTAATCTCCACAGCAATTGACTGGTTTATTTTTTAACTTTATCATTTAAAACTTGCAAATAAGACTATTGCATTCCAGTTGGGGGTGGCAGCGGTGGTACATGCCTTTAATCCTAGTACTTGGGAGGCAGAGGCAGGCAGATCTCTGCATTCAAGGCCAAGCCTGGTCTACAGAGCAAGTTCTAAGACAGCCAGGGCTTCATAGAGAAACCCTGTATCAAGCAAAACAAAGAAACAAAGCCAGGCTCAGGTTAGGAATTCTTCTAAGACCATATGTCAGTCAGTCGACAAATGTCAATTCTAGCTGTGTATCAGTTCATTAAGCTGCACAGGCTTTGGGCTGGCTATTCTTGAGTATGACAGTTCACTGATTTAATTGAACTAATCTGAAGCTGGAAACTGAGAAGCTGAACTTGGGTTTAGAGTTTGCCTAAAACTACATCCTCCCCATCCCCACCCCCACCCCCACCCCCACCTCTGGGCCCTCAATGCAGCAGTTTAATCTGTTTTTATTAAAAGTCAGTGGGACATCAGGCCACAGTCTCTCTCTCTCTCTCTCTCTCTCTCTCTCTCTCTCTCTCTCTCTCTCTCTCTCTCTTTCTCTCTCTCTCTTTTAAGTTAAGAAACTAAAACAGGGCCTGGGGAGATAGGTCAGTGGTAAAGCATTTGCCATGCAGGCACCAGAGCTTGATCATCAGTATTAGTGCCAGTGAGGTGAAGACTGCCAGGTCCCGGGGCTCACTGGGCCACCAGCTAAGCTGCCTGAGTTCTAGATGTGTGAGAAATGACCATCTCAAAACACCAGGTGGATGGCTCCAGAGGAATGACACCCAAGGTTGGTCTCTGAGTCCCGTGTTCATGCACTCAACACACCACGTGAACACACACGTACACACACACACATTTTTTAAAAGGGATAAGAATATAGTTCAGAGCATTTGCCTATCATGCATAAAGTGCTGGGTTTTACACATAGTGCACTCTCCCCCCAAAAGTCACTGTAATAATATCTGAGGCATCATCCATGCCCAGGGAGGATCTGGGGACAAGAACTCCTGGTGCTTCTTGCACAGTGCTCCAGCTCTGACTGTGCCATTGAGTGTTCTCACACCACCACCACCACTACATACCCCAGGCCACCACCACTATCACCAGCAACCCCCACCCCCAACCTCATCCCTACCCTCATCCCCACCCCCACGCCATGCGTGCCTTTCTCCAGTCTCCAAGACCTAAGTTTTTGACCAGAAGAGCCTTGTCCTGAATGGCCCTGGGACAGTGACATCTCATTCCCATGAATGACAGAACTGCCAACTGTTCCCTTTCTGTCTTCCACGGGTCAGCCCCAAAGATCCCTCCCCAGGGCACTGAACGGTTTAGGGAAGTGAAAATGGCTAGCTCAGCCATGCCCTCTTGCTCCTCTGTTATCCCTGAACTTCTCTGAATCCCTCCCACAGCCAGACCCCAGCACAGCTCCCATGCTAGCTTCAGAGTTTCCCGGGGCTCAGTCTCAGATGCATACCCTATCCTGACATGAGAGCAAAGAGCATTTGAGAAAAGTCTTCCTATCGTGGAAGAAAGATAAAACAGGAAAGAAATACCTTTCTTTCGGAGCTTGGGGGCTCTCTTCCTGACGTCCCAGCAAAAGAGCAGCGCCAAGGTGGGAAAGCCACAACCCAGTTCCCAGTGCGGCATCCTGGGGACGTGAGGCATGGCTGCTCTGCCTCTGAGGAGCCAGTCTGGCCTCTCCTCCTGCACTGTAAGAGCTAACTGTCCTCGCTGGCTTCCAGATCAGCACATGCTTGCAAAGACTGTCCAGGTTCCGAGCCCTGGGAGGAATCCTACGGATGTGTCAGCACCTGCCCTGCCCCTTCCCAACACGTCTCCCTACTCACCTTTACACACAAGAGGCTCCCTTGGCTTTCAGAGAGTAAACATAAAGCTGTCAGAGCACAATAAAAATAAGTGCCTCCTTTTACTTAGCAGCTAATTGTCAGCCGCCATTCAGGGGACAGCTCTGAGGTGGGCTAAAAGAAAGAGAGAAAGGAAGAAAATCCCACACGCAAGCGTTTACCAGCATTGCACCGTATATCAAGCTGTCTGGCAGGAACACAGAACGGCACTTAGCCTTTATGAAGCCAGCCCACCCTCTCCTGGAAAGGCTTTCAGAGACATGCATAGCTCAGTCAGGGTCTTCTGAGACAATGATCTCAGAGGTAGGCTGGTGGGTGAAGCGAGTCAGCTCCCGCCCCTCCTGTCAGGAAGATGGAACAGAGCTCCTGCAACTGACCCCAGCACCCTAGAGACCCTCACAGAGATCCAGGCAAGGGGAGCCTTGCCAGGGAGGGCCTGGGGCAGTCAGTCTCACACTGCCAACCAAGCATCCCTCTGTCATTCCCCAGACAGGAATCGGGACTCCTCTTTGACACTACCAGTCTCCACCACACGGAATTCACACCCACTTCCTGACAGCCGCACCTCTAGAAGGCTGTGCAAACCTGTTTGATTCTCCCAGCTCCGCAGCCACCTTCCTGTGTAAGCTGCCACCCACTCGCTCTTGCCTGGATGACGGCTCCAGTTTCATTTCTGGTCTACTGCTGCCTCCTCTGTAACTGGCTGCCTCCAGCCCAGCCTGTGATGCACACAGCAACTACAATGATCTTTTCAGGGTCATCTGACTTTACCACCTTCTTGCTTGAAACTTTCGCCCGAATTTCTACCCGTTGCTCCTAGCAACCACCACTAGTGGTCTCTTCTGCTACCCTCACCCCGCCCCAACACTCACTCACCTTTCCCTCTCAAGACATTTGCAGCTGCTGTTCCCTCCTACTGACCCGTTCTGCTTCCTACCTCTCTGTCAGGTTCACCTCCCCTGGCTATTTGGGGCTTGGTGAATCATTTCCAGTCCAGAGAAGCCTTCCTCAACCTTCTCCACAAAGATTTGCTTCATTTCATGTATTTTTCTTCTGTAATATATTTTCATTTCTATTTTTATAAGGGGCAGGTTCTCATTCTAGCCCAGCCTGACCTGGAACTCACTCTGTAGCCTAAGCTGGCCTCGAACTCACAGGGATCCTCCTGTCTCAGGTCCCAAGTGCTGGAGTCACAGGTGTGAGCATTCACACCAGGCTTCACAGTTTTTCAAAGGTATACTTTTATATTATCACTTCAGGTTTTAAAAGTTAATTTTTGTGTCGTTTAGTAGGCTGTGGGTTTCTTGGGAGAGTGATTATATTCTCCTCCCCCATGGGGAAGACCACTGGATCTTACTCCCTGTGCTGGCATCAATAGAGATCAATAGAGATCAATAGAGAGTTTTAAAATAAATGAATAAATATGCATCTTTCTTATATTTCAGAGCTGGGGGAAGGGGAGATGAGATATTTGGTAGAAAAAATAAATAAGAATTATCAGGCTTAGCTAAAAAGACTAGGTCACACAGAAGAAGAGTGTTTGGCAAGGACTGCACATCCCACACGTTGCGCTGAGCTATGGATTGTGAAATCATGTTCTGAAGCATGTGAAAAAAAACAAAAGGCCAGAGGAAGAAAAATTCCTTGAGGCTCATAATAAGTAGATATTTATGTGGCATAAGCCTTGGGTTGGCAAATTCACAAAGACACTTAAACAAAGGAGCTGAACCCTGTCTCCAAACTTGAGCATCAGAGAGAAGGATGCTTTACACACAACTCCTGTGCCCAGAAGCCACTGAGCAAGCACCCAGAGGGAAAGGGAGAAGAGAGACCCCGTCTGCAGCCAAGACTGCCTGCTCCCAGGGCACAGAAACCACATTTCCACCATGAGGACTTGAGGATGTGATCTCCATGCTGAGAGGAGAGAAAAGGAGAGGATGGGAGGGAGGGAAGGGGAGGGAAGG
>NW_022196903.1:81029245-81075003 GCF_008632895.1 Mastomys coucha
GAGAGGGGAGAGGAGAGGAGAGGAGAGGAGAGGAGAGGAGAGGAGAGGAGGGGAGAGGAGAGGAGAGGAGAGCAGAAGAGAGGATGGGATGCAGGTACACACACACACACACACACACACAGAAGTGTGGCCTGGGATAAGCTGTCAGAAATCAATGCCTCTGTTCTTTTCCTGCTTAACTTTGGAAGACTTTGAGATTACATCCCCAGCTTCCAGGGCACGGCTGCTCCGGCCTGTCCATCCAGCTGGTCCTCTGGAAACAGGACCTGCTGAAAAGCCACCAGGCAGCTGCTCCCTAAGGAGACATTGAGGAACATGCAGAGCTTATCAGAAAGGAGGGACACCTGAGAAGCTAGGAAACCTGGAGCAGAAAAACTCTTCAGTGACAGGAGCAGAAAACAGTGTCAGTTCTACCCAGAGTGGCTTCTCCTACTTAACACTGGCACTCAGGTGAGCTACAGGTGTGCCAGACATCCACTGTGGAAGGCCAAGCTTTTCATGTCCAGCTATCATTCTGGCTGGTTTCCATGCCTTCATGGGATCTTCTAAGGGTGTCTTTGGATCGGAACAGAACTTCAGCAAGGCTTGCTGTTGACATGCTCAGTGGGGAATAGTTCTAGAAGGAGCAACTTGCTTTACTGAGTCCTGGCCCTGCCCCTCTCCAGACAGTCTCCTGGGGTCGGCCATCTACTCTTGCCAGCTGAGGTCCCCTGCCTTAACCTGGGTAGAGTCAATGAGTGATGTCCCAAACTGCAGGGAAGCTCTGTGCTCTGCAGCCTCAGCTTGGCCCATGGGAACGACTTTTCTAAGAAATGCTGTATGATACTTGCCTTTACAAATTAAACTTTTACCTCACCTGCACCCAATTAATAATGGCTTTGAGATCATTTAGAACTATGTATTCATCCTACATACATACTGTGTCCCCAGCCTGCTTAGAGTCAGCTGACTTCTAAGAGAAACAGCCTAACCGGTCTTACAATGCTTTGGACCCCTAAGGTGCCATTGCTACCTATTTCTCCTTCAAAGCTCAGCCATGCCCCTGACTCAGAACAATAAATGTGCATGCAAGATGGTGTGGCTAGACAGAGGACCATTTGCTGAGAATGGTAGGCCCATGAGAGCAACTCTCCCCCCGCCCCAAGAAAAAACAAAAAAGATGCAAATAGCATGCAGGTATAGACCGGTTTGACAGCTGTAGCTTTGTGTGTTATTCTGAGTCAGTAGGGCCCCAGAAACTATTTCCTCCCCTTGAGACTCCTACAAAAGACTGATCAAGACAAATGTTCCTCATTCCTTTTTGATGTTCTATTCTCTAGGTTGTTCAATAAGTAGAGAGGTGGCCTGGGTTCAGGAGGAGAGATCAGAACTCTTCAGTCTCTCAAGTAAATGATACCAACGGTCAGTTTCCCTTATTTTACTCTGTGATCTTGCCACATGGGTTCAGTGAGTAGTCCTCACATCAGGGCTAACATTGTTCCCCAAGCAAGTCCACAGTGCGGCCCCTGGCTCCCTACCCCCACCCCTACCTAGCCCCATGCCCAGGACTTTGTTTCCTCCTCAGGGTGGTGGCTGAAGCCTTGATGAGGGGACCCCTTTGAGTTTGGGGACAGAGCACAGCAGGCCGGTGTGGCAACTCTCATGAGGCTGACTAAAGGCACAGGTCCGAGTGAGCACAGAGATGATCCTGAGACAGAGCAGATGCAAAATTAGACAACACTCATGACCCCTGCCAATGGCCAAAGCCCTTCAATGGGAAAAGGACGTGTCAGCAGGCTCTTGACCATGCAGTTCCGGGCTTAAGGAAGGTCATGGTGAAGCTATTCCAGACAGGGAACACACAGGATCAAGCTTTTGCATGATAAAAAAAAGAAGAAAACCCTTCTTGGCACAGTTATAATAAAAGCGTGTGCTTAGGACTTGGGAAGTGGCCAACTAAACCAACCGGGAGCTTTCTGCAAGCTGCTGCAAATGTCAGTGACTGCCTTGACAGACATACTTTTATTATAATGGATTCTTTCTCCAGGCACCCCCTGGTGAGCCACCGGACCCAGGTCCCTAGCTGAGGCAGGGAGAGCCTCTCTCTCAGTAGTTAGCAATGGAGCTGCAGAAGCTGAGCTAGTGCTGGGAGGAGAAGCAGAGAGAAGTTGGCTGGTGTGGGAATATATGTGGAACAAGTGTGGGCATGAGGTGCCGCTGGCTGGTCAGAAACAGGCAGATGTGCAAGCAAAAGTCAATGGGCCCAGGAGGAATGGATAGAAATTCCCTTTCTCAGTTCCTGTCCCTGTGAGGCCTGAGGCAGTCCCTGTCCTATGTGTATCTACCCAGCAACCTTTTCTGCTCCTTAACATCATGAGGCATGATGTCTATTCTGCATTAAGACAATCCTCGGAATGACTCAATAAGATCCTATGATAGGCGATTGAGGGATGGCTCAGCAGTTAAGAGGCAATCACTCTTACAGAGCATGAGAGTGTGGATCCAGCATCCATGGGAGCCGATTGCCCATAGCTATAGCTCCTAGAGATCTGGTAGCCTTTTCTGTCCTCCACAAGTACCACATGTATATGCATACACACAGACACAGACACAGACACAGACACACACAGATACACACACACACACACACACACACACACACACACACAAATAATAAAATTAACCTTTAAAAAGGTTTTATAGTAACACAGAATAACTAAGTTATAAGGCATATAAAATTTTATACATTCTTTCAGGAAAAAAAAAATATGAGCATGCAACCCTGGCTGGAACAAAGAAGCATTAAAATAACTCAAATGGCTAACTTTTTCAATTTTACATAAAATTATTTTGGTGTTCTTATAATTTCTGAAAGAAACTGTTGGGAAATTGAATCAATATTTAACCATGAATGCTCCCATAAATGAGCTCTAAAATAAGAGGCATCAATAATTAATTACATATTTATAGTTTTCCTGGAGTCAACACAAGTAGCTCATTTTTAAAAAATGTTTGGAAAGTGGTAGTTTGTGAACTTATCCATTTGAGCTGTTCCACGTTTTTATAAAATAGAGAGAACGAGTTAAACTCATAAGTGTTGATTTCATATATATTTCGCACCAGGTTTTTGTTGTTGGTTGGTTGTAGTCAGGCCATTGCCAAGTGTAAAACCATTGCTAGACTGCTCACTCAAACACCTTGTATGTCCTAGAAAGGCCTAAATGCAGAATTTACCAGCCATCTGTAAGGCCAGCAGAGGCCCCTACCCCCACCCCGGAGGGCAGCTTTCTTCTGTCCTGACCAGCCTTGGGTGCAAATCTTGTCATTAGCTCTCTTGGATACATAATGGCTGTACCTATGGTGCAGTAAGAGCTAACACCTCCAGGAACCTAGGTCCAGCTGTTCCTCTCAAAGCGAGTGATTTGGCCAAAGTGGAGAAAACCCACAGTTCTCTACTGTTCTATTTCATCTGGAGTTGGCCTTTTGAGGGGAGCTAAGAGGGTCTATAGATACGTCGAAGCCCCTTTTCCTCATACTCGGCAGAGGACCTGGCCAATGGCCCC
Organism: Mastomys coucha; assembly: GCF_008632895.1. Taxonomy (NCBI): domain Eukaryota; kingdom Metazoa; phylum Chordata; class Mammalia; order Rodentia; family Muridae; genus Mastomys; species Mastomys coucha. The sequence goes on from NW_022196903.1 coordinate 81,032,788, forward strand.
TGGGGGACTCTGATCTCTCCCCTCTGAGCACTGCATAGAGAGAGGTGGCATCTGGAGCCTGCTTCCTCCTCCTCCCCAGAGGCCTGCTCAGAAAGAGTTGTGAGAGTTCTTACCTCCAGAGGGCGTGCCAGCAACTCTCCTGAGGAACTTAACCCACTCCTCCATCTCTACCTGGGAGCTGGCCATGAGGACATAGGAGTCTTGTCCAGTGCGGTTCTGGTCACTTGAGGCTGAAGGGAAGAGTTGCAGGTTGTAGAGTGGGCGGAGCCAGAGCCAGGGGAGGGGCAAAAGCTGAATCTGACTGGTTTCTTAGTTAAGTGAAGCGCCGACAATAATCGTGTTATCTAACCTTGCTCAGTGGCCCTGGATCTAGGTCCACTTTTCTGGCTTTGGCCAATGACATCGTTCTATTGACAAGCCACTGAATGTGGGCCTTTCTGTCGCCCTGGCTTTGGCAGAGAACGGCTTCCACAGAGGTCAGAAGCCATTTGCTACTGACAGGAAGAGCAACTTCAGCATTCAGTTAGGCATTCAGAGAGACTTCTGGTCTCCATACTCACAATGGATGCTTCCCAAGACAGCCTGAGCTGTGGAGATCTGGAAAGGAACAAAACCCCCAGGCAAGGAGGACACAGGGCCCTAGAGTGACTGTCTCATAGAACTGGTGTGTCTTGTCACGGAGCGTTCGGACCACACAGAGCCTTGCAGAAGGTAAGTTTCCAATACTCAGTTCCAGGGCTCATGGAGATCCACAGGACCTTGAAGTGAAGTTTACCATTTCACTTTAAACTTGAGTAGAGCTTAAATGTATCAAATGAGCAAACAATGATGGGAAAGACAGAGAGGAAAGAGGTGGCAGGAAGGAACAAAACTAAGGGAAAATGACAAAGGAAGAAATGAGGGAGAGAAGGAACCTGACGTCTCCCTACACCTCCTCAGAGACAGAAATCTGCAGATGCAGATTTTTTTTAAGCTGGTGAAGGTGTTAGTGGTAAAGGTGTTAGAAGGGACAAACCCACAGAAATCCCCTGTTACAGGAGCCTGACGAAGCCCACTCTTCCTACAATACCAGCTCATCTCAAGAAAGCCCAGCTGTCCTAGGGGCCCAGCCCTGGATTTTCCTGCCAAAACCAGCTTTCTAATCCCTTTACTTCTGGCCTCCTCCACTTCACTTGGTATCAGCATGCCAAGCATCTTCCACCGTTTTCAGTGAGCTGATTCTAACCCAGCTTGTCACTGTCTCTCCGTAGAAGCCTTTCCTGTGAGGTCTCCAGGGGAGAACTGGAAAGAAAAGATACTCACGAGAGAACCAAAAACTCCCTGAGGAACCACGGGGTTCCTTTGAAATGGGGTGGGAAGTTGTGCTGTTACCAACTTAAGAGTTGTTAAGACTGAAGCCCAGAGATGCCAGGTCTCTACCCAATGAGGCCCAGCCAAACACCAAGCAAGGCTGCTCCTCTCTCCCTCCCTGTGGAAGGCCTGCTGGGCATGATCTCTATGGTGTGTTTTGCCACGAACACACTTGGGTCTGCTGCACTGTCAAAAGACATCTTCTTGGTTTACCAGTTCCTGAAGGACCTTGGGAAACGTCACTGTCTCTGATGTCATTGCACGAAGCTTCCCACTGGTACCCTGCTCTGTCCTTGGCCCTATAATTTATATTTTATTCTCAACTCACATGAACTTTAAACACGAGCCATATCATGCCACTGTACCCAGACCTTCCCAGCTTCATCCTTCTAGCATAGGAGCTCAATTTCCTATAACTGCTAAGAAGTGCCTGTCAAACCTCCCCAGTTCTGCAAACAAGTCACTGACCGCATGGGTCCACTTGGAATTCTCTGACACATGGGGACTTGGGGGACATTGCCCTGGCCATCCCTGTCCTTAGAAAGGCTTCCTCCAGGTGAGCACTTAGCTTTCTCTGTTGGTGTCTTCATAATTTTTCCCCAATTCCACAGTTCTCAGTGACACACGTCCTCTTTCCACTCCACTATCAATGACAAAGCAATTACTTTTATCTTGCCTCAGTCAGAACATGTTCTCTCTTTGTCTTAATTTTCTGTCCCATCAGGAAAATTATGCAGTTCACCTGTGCTATTTGATCTGTGACTGGACATTAGGTTGTGTGTGGTTGTTTCTGCTCTTTGCTGACCACAAGCCCTACAACTTCACTGGCTCTTAGAAGATGCTTAACAAATGCTGTTGAGCGAATGGCTGCATATCCTGAGGTGGTGTGTATGAAGGTTGAATGAGATGTGTTACACAATAGGAGGAGCGGCCCCCACACCTGTTCTCGAGCTAAAGGTCAGGGGAATGGGGAGCTCAAGAGAGAGGGGATGCTCACCCTCAACAGTTGCCTTCTGTAAGTCAAAACCAAAAGACAACACTATGTGTACCCCTGAAGCTGGGGGCCTTGATTAGAAATACTGTTTCTTACAGCAGCTTCTTCCACAAGAGGAGGACAAAAAGATGAACTGAAAGTTTTACATATCTCAGTCCAGGCTGGAAGGAGCATTGGAAACAACAGTGCTCCAGGAACGGAGGCTCCAAGCTTGGGATTGCTATGTGATCATTTGTACATATGAGGGCTTAGGGAAGAGGAGAGATACTGAGACAGGAATAGACAGGGACAAAAGGAAAGACAGACAGACTGAAAGATAGATAGCAAGGGGGATGGAGAGGAAGAGAGGAAGAGGGGGGAGGGAGAAGCAGAGGGGGGAGGGAGAGGCAGAGAGAGAGAGAAAGAAAGAAAGGGAGAGGGAAGAAGAGAGACAGAGAGAGGGGGAAAGAAAGAAAGGAAGAGATGCAGAGAGAAGGAGAGAGAAAATGAGGAAGGGAAAGGGAAGGAAGAAGGGGAGGGAGAGAGGGAGAGAAGGAAAGGGAAGGGAGAGGGGGAAGGAGAGGGAGAGAGAGAGGGAGGGAGGGATGGAAGAAGAGAGGCAAAGAGAGGAGGAGAGAGAAAGAAAGAAAAGGAGGGGGAAGGAAAGAGGCAGAGAGAGAGGGAGAGGCAGAAAAAGGGGAAGAGGCAGAGAGAGTGAGAGAGAAAGAAAGGGAGAGGGAGGGAGAGAAGCAGAGAGGGGGAGGGAGAGAGGCAGGAAAGGGGGAGAGGCAGAGAAAGAAAGAGAGAAAGGAAGAGATGCAGAGAGAAGGAGAGAGAAAATGAGGAAGGGAAAGGGAAGGAAGAAGGAGGAGGGAGGGAGGGGAGAGAGAGAGGGGAGAGAGAGAGAGAGAGAGAGAGAGAGAGAGAGAGAGAGAGAGAGATCCTGCAGGAGGCTGTATATTGGACAAGGTGATGATGAGGGATAGGCTCTTCCCTTCCCTCCCTCAGAGCAGTCCTTCTAGGTAGTTTATGTGGAAGGCTCACAATGCTTCTTCAACTGGAGCCTTCCATGGAACTTTGTGGGTAGAACATGCAGCCGTTGGAACACACACTATTGTGGGTGGTTGTGTTCCAGGAGTTGCATCAGGAGAGAGCGATCCTACAGACTGGACAGCTAAGGATGGAGAGGGGTGGGGGTTCCTAGACACGGGGAGAGGCTGGAATGGAAGGAAAAAGAGGACCGGGTGCAAGAGAGAACCCATGAAACCCACCCGGATTTCATTTTTCTTTCTGTAGAGACAGCCAGGATTTTTCTCTGCATCACAACTCCTGCTAGATGTGTCCAATATCACACATTTGTATGGCACTTACTATGTACTAGGCATCAAACCCAACATTTTATTCAGTCATCTCCATATAATACTCTCTGTCATTCTTCTTCTCATGACAAGTAAATTGGAAGAGTCGGGGAGAAGTTAGAGGGGCTGCTGTACAGTGAGAGGTGTGGCCAGGATTTGGGTGTGGGCAGGATAGCTCTGGGCAGGGCCCTTTTTTCCTTTGACACACTGCCTTCTCCACCCATGTGAACAAGGAAATGTTAAAAGAAAAGACCTCTTGGCCTTCCCTGCTGGGACCAAGGCTGTGGCAAGCAAACAGCTAGCAGTACCAGCATTCCCCCAAGAGATGGGTCAGGGTTGGGGGAGGAAAAAAAAAAACAGCCCCAAGGTGGCAGATGCAGGGTATGTGCCAAATTCCCTTTGCTCCTAATATGTCCTTCATTTGGAACAGGAACCTCCAGCATACAGCTCATGTGCACACAGCAGACATGCAATGCTTTCCAGCATACAGCCCATGTGTGCACAGTGGGCATGTAGCACCTGTCATGCTTAAAGTTCTCAAAAGCTGGAACTTGCATTTCTCGCTAGGTCCTGTCAGAACTTATAGGACCGCTGACATTTGATCACTGCATCTCATCAAGTGGCGATCCCACCGCTCATCTCAGCTGTAGTATTCTGCAACGTGTGTGAGCACCAATGATGACTGCTCACAGGGAGGATCCAGAGCCTCATGCTACAGCTCCTGAATTCAGCCAGACTCTTGGAACGCTCCTGGGATTGCACCAAATGGGCCCCCATTTGTCCTGGGCAGCCCTTAAGCCCTTGATGCTAGCTAGTGACCTGGGATAAGTTCCCCAACTATATGAAAGGCCACTGTGAGATCACAACATGGTTGAACGATGGACCATCACCTTGATTTCTAGGCATGGAATGGAAATGCAGGCTACCTACCTGGAATAACTTCAAAGACAAATTTCCCAGCCTCTTCGGGGTTTGTGGCAATTTCTTTGACTGTACACCCTGGCAGATACATGCAACCCTGAAAGATCAAAGGTTATACTTTTTATTTAATGAGCAGCTTTTTTTTTTTTTTTTTTTTTTTTAACTAGGAAGCAGTTAAGTTGGGGCTGGAGAAAGGGCTCAGCAGTTGAGAATGCTTACTTCTCTTCAAGGATCAGGTTTTGGTTCCGAGCACAGGGACCCAGCATGTCAGCTCCAGAGAAGCTGATGCCGCTGGGGTCCTCGGACACCTGTACTCATGTGCACATAGCTCCCCCCTCACATACACACACATCATTTCAAAAGTAAAGAGATAAAAAGATAATGTTATCCCAAAATTGTCATTTCCTGTTCTTTACCACATCTTTTTATGCCTGTGGTGTGATTTATCTCTGTGGTAGAAATGTCATATAACACTGAGCTCCTGACAATATGTGGTACTTTGATTTTTTTAAATTTAGTTTTGATTCATGTGTATGAGTGTTTTGTCTGAATGTATAGCTGTGTACCACATGCATGTCTGTCGCCGGTGGAACCATAAGAGGGGTTGGAGATACAGACAGTGAACCACCACATAGGCTCTGGGAATCAAACTTGGGTCCTGTGGAAGAGCAGCCAGGGCTCTGCTGAGCAATCTCCCCAGCCCTCATGTGGCACTTTTTGAATCAATCGTGAAATGATCATTTAGACCACAGGAATTGGCAAATTCTACACAGAAACAAACTTACCATCAAAGAGCCTGCTGTTAAGCACTTACTAGCCCACTACCCTCAGGCCTGTTAGGTTAAATTTCTGCACGTCAAGATGTGGGGCAAAGGTTCTTTGTAAGGTAGGGGCATCATACTCTTTCAGCTGTGCACAGCATTCTCCCACTTTGACAAGAGGGCATGGTGGCTCATTTATGAGCATTGTGTAACACTAATTATTACTTAGATCAAAGTTTTAATACATGTTTATTGGCCATTGCATTTCTTTGGTAAATTTGACCATTTTCCTATCGATTGGTTTGAATTTTTCTTACAATTTTAGAATACTTTAAATATTAAGAACATTTGTTTACCAAAAATACACACACGGTTTCCCATTTATTTTCTTACATTGACTTTTAATTATGAAATAAGCCAGTCTTTCCTTTGTGCCATCCTGGTTGCTTTAATGTACCAGCTCCCCTAAGCCCATTCAGACAGCTGCCATTTCGTCTGCTATTTCTGCAGATGTGTGTTTCTCAGTCAAGTCTTTACCCACATTCAGGAATGTGGAAATAGAGTATTCCTTGTGTTCAAGAATCTAGCCTGCAACTATAAAAGTTCATTTCTAGATATTTTCAGGACTCCCCAAATTGGTCACAAATTATAGTGTAGTTAATAGGACATTAAATAGATTATCTTTATTTCATTGAGATAATGGAGATTATATGAAGATTGAAAAATAGCCACCAGCTCTGGTTTGTGATGAGAATATGTGACCATTGACTCTATTCTCCAACAGAAAGAAATTGGTTTTTTAAACTTCAGAAACTTTATACAATATATTAACTGCCACAATCATTGGTTACATTGTAGAAATGTAACCATTGATTGTGACAGTTAATATATACTGAACAAAATTAATATTCAACAAAATTTGTGACCAAGTGCCACATTTACTAAATTATAGCCTTATTTCACACTTACAGGACAACTTACTTTCTAATTATCTGTAGGCGGGGAATGCAAGATTGAGGCAGCTTTTCTTGATGAGATTGTGAATAGTTTTTTATTTGTCTTTTTCTGATGGTCTAAATTTCCTACCATGCATAGCACAGCTTTTACAATCAAATATACCCAGCAACACGCAGTAAAATAAATCTTTTATAAGGAGTAACTATCTATTCCTACAATTCTTAGCTTTAGATCTGAAATGAGTGTGTTTGTTTTATCAGCCCTCTGAAAGGGGATCATGCGATTTCCTCCATTGCCTTCTTACTCTGCTTACAATGTTCACAGATCTCACACAAACCAACCATCTGTGAGGACTGAAGGGCAGCGTTGCCTACTCATTCCCGGTCAGTTTGATCCCGAGCAGCCGTGAATTTCTTACAAGGGAAGGGGGCAGAACTCTCATGTGACTCTTCTACCCCTTGTTACTAGTTCGTTTTTTTGTTTTTGTTTTTACAGAACAGGCTCTCATGTGTGTTTTACGTTACAAGATCATGTGACAAACACAGGCCCGGCAGTATTGTCTTGTTTTAAACAAGAAAGGAGGGTCCACAAAGGGTTACAGGAATTGCAGCGCCACAAAAAGAACGCAGTGTTCCGCGGGAAACACCTTTCGATTTCCGCACTGCACGGAGACAACCACACTACCCAGCGGCCCTTTCCGTGGGCTCGGGTGGCTGAAGCGCGATTGCCTCTCAGAGTTGCTTATTAAGAACAGGAAGTCCAGCCACCACACACAGATGTCCGCAGACGCCTGGCTCGGTGGAGTCTCCGTGACTGCTTCATTTTGGTTCCACTCATCTGCTTGTCCACTCATCTGCTTAACCACCCCAACATCTGTCTTAGCTTCACCTTCCTAATTGCCACAGTCTGTTTTCTCTAATGGATTCTGGTAAAGCCCTTCCACCCCACTTCCATCATCACAGATGTGAACTCTCCCATGCAGCCGGGTGTTAGAGATCTCAGCTAATACTCGGGATCCCACAGTCATGGTTTATGGTGTCCCGTCCCACCCTCACTCCCCACCATGAGTATCAGCGTAGAGAAGAGGTAGGAGAGCCCCAGGCCTGAGATTGAAGATCAAAGCTGTCCTGCAGATTTATCCTTGCCCTCATATGGAACTCTGAACTTGACTGCAGACCTTCAGCCCACAGCGAGCTCTGGCATCCCTAACACTGTAAGCACGCATCCGTATCACCTGTGCCCGGTACTCTCCGCTTCAACCTACAACATCAGATATGGGAAGAGGACCCCTTTCTTGTGGCAGAGTGATGAAGAGCATCCATATAACCAAATAGAACCAACATGGAAAGGGAAAAAATTAGATAAAGGCCACATGTGTCTATGAGGATTTAGGTCTCTTGAGCCACTCCTGGAATCCCACAGACCTTATTAGGCACACAGAACCATCTGCTTACGGCAAGCTAGTGGCTGTCTCTCCTCTGTTCAGAAGCCTGCAGTGGCTCCCATGACACTGTGCGTAACTGCCTGAATGTTTTCAGTGACTTTCACAGCCTGACCCCTGACCTCTCTTCTCTGACCTCTCCCCCTCTGTTCCCGCCCACCAGACCCCCTGGGGGAGGCTGGGCTGCCCACACAGGTCACATGTGCCCCGGTAGCCTGGTAGCCTGTTTGTCTGTTCCCTCTGCCCAGGAGGCTCTTGTCCCAGAGACCCACCGAGCAGCCCCCTCCTTAGCATTGCCACCACCTGCATAAAGTCAGTCTTCACAACCCACTTAAGATGGCAATGTGCCTGCCAAACGCCTCTCTTGATTCTCCTCCTTTTCCGCCTAACTTGTCTTTTCTAACAAATACACAGTCCCTGAACTTAGTGTGATTGCTTCCTGCTCCGTTCGGTAGATCTTTCCCCTGCTTTACTCACTGACTTACTTCGAGGGTCTACAATGGTAACTAGTATGAGAACCTTATGCGTTTGGAATTAAATATAATTATTTGTTCAATGCATATTTACTGAACCCCTCCCCCCAAAGTGTCTAAATCAGTTCTCTTAAGTTACCATGATGGGTTACCATCTCAGTGCCACCATTATGGGGTGAGACTGGACTCGGGGTGCCCCAGAAACCACACTGTACTAGTCAGAATGTTTCTGCCATCCTCACACTGAGGGAAAATAGAGAAAATCACAATAAGGCCACAGCACCACCCTGGGTGGAAGTGTCTGACCCTAGGGCCTGTAGGAGTGAAAGCAGCCAGTAAGCCCCTGCCTGAAGCAGGCCCCAGTCCTCTGGACCTGAGGCAGAAACACCAGCAGGTACCTGTGGCTTTGAGTCCTCTTCATCCTTGTAGTAGTAGAGTTGCTGAGCTCTCAACACAAAGTACCGCTGCTGCCAGTTTTTCACGATGGACCTCTGCTTCTTCAGCCAGCCCATCTTAATCGGCCTTTCCAGGGGGTTGGGAGTAGTTGGTGGGTGAAAGGCTGCCATCTGCTCCCCGGTCATCACGCTCCTCGACCGAGCTATAGAGAGGAACAGACAGGCAGGCTGACCGAGGGAAATGAAGCACAAAGTCAAGAGTGAGGGGAGTGGGTGTGGGGGGAGGCTGAGAGGGAGTCCTGTTGTCCCCCACACCCCACCGGCTCCTGCTCCTGAAAGGAGCCCAACCGACGACCAGCTCCTGCAGTCCAGCTGCCTCCGGCCCTGCGTGCTGCAAAACGGAGATTGGCTGGAGCCTCTGAAGAGGAAGTGGCCACAGCATCTGACGGAAGGTGCTTCCTTTTCCTGCGTGGGAGTATCTGACAGGGGACAAAATAATGCCCCGCTCTGTGCTTAGAGTAAGGCCCACACAGCTGCAGAGCCCACCGGAAATTGCCTGGTTTTCCTCTATGGCCATTCTGGGGAGCCAGCCTTTAGCTTGGACCTCTCTGCCCAACGCAATCTCTCCGGCACACCACAATCACATGCCAACCCATTAGGGCTTGACACTTCGTAGAGTTTCTGGCCAGTGTCATCTCATGCCCTCCAGTCCCCTACCCACTGTGTTTGCCTCACTTTGCTGGGCCAAGGGCTTTGGATGGCACAGTTGTCTTATGTTTCTAGTTAGACTGCCACCACTAACAGAAGCAGAAGCAGGACTTGAGACCAGATCCTTCCACTCACTGCCTGCTGTAATTGTCTTTTGGCTTCCTACAGAGTTCTGGCTTTTGCTTGGGTCCTGACCTGCACCTCCATGGTGACCCCCCACCCAGAACAACTATCTCCTTCCTTCCTGTACCTCCAAAGTGACCCATTTGACACCTTGGTTTCCAGCCAAGCCTCTCTTCTAACACCTGCCTTCTCTTTTCTCTAGACAGCTCAACAGTGACCTTCCAATCAGTTACTGCTCCTCAAAGCCTTGACCTTGTGCTGATTCTCTGTCCTCGCTGATACCAAATGCTTGTGCTCTGCTCTATTGTCAAAGGAAGGCCTCTACCTCTTGCCCCTTTCGTTAGCTTTGGTTGATCCCTCAGTCGCTAATAACATGGCTAAGTTATCAAGTTCTTCCTCACCCTTTGTCTCACCTGACTCGAGAGACCTGTCCTTTCGCTCCTTGTTTTTGACTGACACTTCTCCTGGCCTCCGTTTCCACACTAGTGAAACTGTTGATGATAGTCCTTATAGTGTAGAATTGTGAAGATTAAACGAACAACACACAGAAACCACTGACCACTCTCAGTTAGGCGGGTGCTCACACTTAGATCTGTCAACCGGTGACAACTGCTCACACTTAGGTCTGTCAACCGGTGACTACATGCAGCTATCAGGATGGAGGTCAACTTTGAGCGTATCCTCTGTCTCTCTCACTTCAAGCTCAGACTTCCCATCTTCACTCATTCTCACCCTTAGCACATTTAATCGGAAACTTCTCACTGGTGCTTACGACTCCTGTTTACTTGGCTCCTAGGCCCTGGGTTCTCAGGCTTTATTCATGTTTACAGCATTCTTCCAGGCACCAGAACTTTACACAGGATGGTAGTCTTTTCTTCACTCACTCACTCCTGCTCTCTCAAAAGCTGTCCTCTGTATAATGCAGATGGCAGCAGGGCTGTGTGCACAGGACTCCATCCAACAGGGCCCTTCAATCCTGCCACAGTCACTCTGTATAGCTATAAGACAGTTACACCTTCATTCCTTAACTCCCACTGGGGAACTGGAAGAGTTGCAGCACATGCTTGATGAGTCTTGCATTGGACAGCCATCAGCACCAGAAAGCATATAGACAGTGGTCATGGAAGATAACTTGTCAGCTTGATGCCCATTTGGTTTGTAAAGAGATCATTTTGTATCGGTGTGACTTGGCACCTTCACAAAACAAACAAACAAACAAACAAGCAAACTAAACTAACCCCGAATTTCTGGTCTTTCTTCTCAGCTATTTACTATTTCCAGAGTCCTTCCCTGGGCTGAGCTCTTACTCCAAGGAACCACCAGGGTGGTGAGATGATGAATAGGCATTGGCCATGGAGCAACAAGGAGAAGTAGACCTGAATAAAGGGCTAAAGACAGTGCAACAATGTATCTTTGTCCTTTTTTTAAAGATTTATTTACTTTATTTATATGAGTATACTGTAACTGTCTTCAGACACATACCAGAAGAGGGCATCAGGTCCCATTACAAATGGTTGTGAGCCACAATGTGGTTGCTAAAAATTGAACTCAGGACCTCTGGAAGAACAGTTGGTTCCCTTAACCACTGAGCCATCTCTCCAGCCCCCATTTTATCTTTCTGTGTCAGGGTGTGTCTTGAAAAGACTCATCTGTACTAGAGAGAAGGTACACATGACCAAAAGTGAGTGTGTCCTTCACACAAACCCTTTGAAGAAGATGAAGAGTGAGGCTATCAGTGGGCATTCCCTTCTGCTATTATGGCCTTGGTATAAGCCCATCCCAGCGCGACTCTTATGACTGCTCATCTGAAGTACCATCAGATATGGGAAGAGGACCCCTTTCTTGTGGCAGAGTGATGAAGAGCATCCATATAACCAAATAGAACCAACATGGAAAGGGAAAAAATTAGGTAAAGGTCACATGTGTCTATGAGGATTTAGGTCTCTTGAGCCACTCCTGGAATCCCACAGACCTTATTGGAATCATTGCTTGAGGCAAGAGAAGTAGAAGACATCAGAAGCATCCATCAATGAAACCGGGATTCACAGAAACCAGAAAGACACTGTAGATTAGAGGGAAGTTGGTGAACACAGAATTCTAGGATAGTCTTCTATACTTACTTTTGAGAAAATTTCATGAGTCTTTATGGTGAAAACAATCACCAAGCCCCAAATGATCACCCCTAAAAACATCTGTTTCCTGAAGAATGGCCTGGGGAAGGTGGGAGTTGTTCTTAAATATGACCCAAAGAGAACATGACAGTCATGTGACATGAGGGAAGGCAGCACAGCATCAAGGCAGTGCCTAAAGTGACATCACTCACCATACATTTACCATGTAGCCAGTGTTTCTCTAGTGCCTGCTGACATCCCCCCATCCTTGATATGACCAAATGTTCAGGGTCACCCAGCATAAGTTAGAGCATGTGGAGAGATCTGTACCCATTGTATACAGCTGAAGTCGATCCCAGTCAGGGGGACAATGCAGCTGGGACACAGTGAGCCAGCTACTCAGCAGAGGAGCTTCCTGCCCCATCTTATCCCCCAGTCCTGGCACATCAGGCAGGCCTCTCATGGGTGATACAAGTGTGGGAGAAGCAGCCTGGTGGGTCCTGGCTTTGTCTCACATTCTTTGTTACTTCTTTGAACAATCCCTCTTCGTAGGCGATCTGCAACTGTCATTGGTGAATTCCTTGTAATCACAATGGTCATAGTGACAAGCTTTGCTGTGAACTGGTCTTCACACTTTTGGTCGGGAATCACCCCCAGGGAGGAGGGATGAACTAGGCATGGGCTGCAGAGCAGGCTATAGGGGGACAAGGGAAGTGGGCAATCCTACAAACACTGAAACTGCAGCTACTCAGTGTTTGTAGAATTCCCTGGAGCAAAAGCAGGTTGAGGGTTTCAATGAGGCCAGAGATGCACCCTTCTGCTAGAAGAGAGAAGACCAAGCCCTGGCTAGCACTGTGCTAGACAACACAGCAGTCATTGTAGGTGGGTGTGGTCAGTTAAATTAAGTGGATTAAGATAAGTAGAATTAAGTAAATATACATTTCCATAGGGCATACTTCAAGCACTCAGTAAATGACAGGACTAATGGGCCCAGAGAGGTGGCCTTGAGTGTAGAGCGAAGCTTCAACTTTCTTCTAAGAGGAGATAGGCAGCCATTATATGTCACTGACACGGAAGACTACAAAAACATGTTGTACAATTAGATTGTCCATGCTGAATTTTAGTCTGCAGTAAAAGAGAAATAGAAGATGTACTGTGTAGCAGGGTCGGTAGTGAGAGAAGGGAAATAGAAGGTATGTCATGAACCCTGGGTTTTATTTCAGCAGAAGTTAGCTCATTTCTGCCCCAAGTTGGAACAAGAGAAAATTAAAGAAGGAAGTATGAGCAGAGAAGTCGCCTCCGAGACACTGTCACTTCCTCCTCATCTTCCCATCTGCTGACCCACTGACCTGAAAAATAACCACAAACTTTCCTAGGGGCCCCCTCTGCAGCACCTCTGCTATCGCCCTGGTGGAGGCTCTGCATCGGGTGGCTGTGGATGTGAGGAGGGGGTTCATAGGGATGGAAAGCTGGGGAGGGCTGCTGGTGCTTTCTCACTATGAGCTGAGCATCACTGTGGAAACCTGTCCGAACAAATTAGAAAGGGGAGGAGAATTCCTACAGTGCCCCTCCAGACCTCTCTAATACGTTGCAGACCCACCCACCTGGCTGCTTACAGGCACTGGAGGGAAGTTCTCAAGTTTACCATGCTACTAGTCAGATTCACCACTCTTCCCACTTCTTACTGTCTACCACCCCCGTTTTGTACTCACAGACATATCCCAGCCTGTTTTTCTCTGGCCTCTATAGCTGGAGTCCTATGACTATCTCTATGACTAACCCAATAGGCTGTGTTCCTGCAGTCAGCAGAGATGAGATTGCTGATGCTCTGACCTTCTTAGGTACAGCCCTTACGTTTGTCTTCTGACTACGAATCTCCCATGAGCCTCTATGGCTCTCTCCTAGAAGATCAAGCCTAAATATGCTGCCCATATAATACCTGGAGTCTTTGTGGCTTTTCTGTTCTTCCTCCACATCCAAACTGCAGGACAGTGTGCTCCTTGCACTGATTTCCTCTTAAAACTTCTTGCCCACCCTTTGAGACTCAAGTCAGGCCACACCTCCATGAGAAGAGCCAGTATCTGAACTTGGTAGTTCTCCAGCCTGTCCCCTTTTCAGCAGGGACAGGTATGTGGCTCAGCATTTGTTACCATGCCCGGCAGCTTTCTTCCCTGTCTCCCTCTCCACTTGCAGTATAACAGGATGAGGATGCTGAGGATGCTGTCTCTGTGCTTGTTGCTGCTCATCTTATATCCTGGCCCCCAGTGCAGCCTCCAGTGAAGAGTCACCAGGATGAGGTAGTGAGGTACGCAGACTTCTGTGACAGTGGCCATGGCTGAGTCTCCCTCTGCTCTACGATTTGTTTCTTTCTCTGTGAGACTGTGAGTGTCAGAAGCATTCTGTGGCTGATTAACCCACGGGAGTTAACAATGATGATGGGCATGCCTCAGCTAATGCCTAGTGCTAAAACACAAGAGAAGCTAGTGCTGTAACCAGTAACATTATAAATACGTAGTTGATTTAATGTTAAATGAGATGAAGGACTGAGGAAAGTGAAGGATGAAAGGAGGGAGATAGGTGGAAGTAGAAGGCTCACAGGACACCACACAGTACACCAGCTGTACCAGACTGGCCTGCATTAAGAAGGTGTTGGTGGGAAAGGACCCCCAAGAGATACCTCTGAGAGTGGGCACACAGGCTGAGTGTAGAATGAACAAGGAGGAACCAGGGGTCTCTGTGAGGCTTGGAGTTTGCATACCTTAGGTGAGCTAGCCTCCCCCACTGCTCACACAGCCCATATTGCTGAGCTCTTGACAGACAGTAGGACAGAGTCAGATCTGAGCCCATGTACCACCCATCCTCCAGAAACTCACAGAAACCCAAGATCCATCTGCAGAAGTGACAGAGTGGAATTAAAAAATAAGAATGCTTAGCCACACAGTGATAGTCCAACACAGAGAAAGTGCCACACAGTGAAGTTCCTTAAAGAGAGTGCCACACACAGAGTGCCACAAAGAGAGTGCCACACAGAGAGTACCATACAGAGAATGCCACACAGTGAAGTGCATAAAGAGCATGCCACACAGAGAGTGCCTCACAGAGACAGTGCCACACAGAGACAGTGCCACACAGAGACAGTGCCACACAGTGAGAGTACCACAGTAGGACAGTGCCACACAGAGACAGTGTGCCACACAGAGATAGTGCCACACAGTGAGAGTACCACAGTAGGACAGTGCCACACAGAGACAGTGCCACACAGAGACAGTGCCACACAGAGATAGTACCACACAGTGAGAGTACCACAGTAGGAGAGTGCCACATAGAGACAGTGCCACACAGAGACAGTGCCACACAGAGGTAGTGCCACACAGTGAGAGTACTACAGTAGGACAATGCCACACAGAGACAGTGCCACACAGAGGTAGTGCAACACAGAGAGTACCATACAGAGAATGCCACACAGTGAAGCGCCATAAAGAGCATGCCACACAGAGACAGTGCCACACAGTGAGTATCACACAAAAAGGGCCACAGAGTGAGTGCCACACAGTGAGAATGCCATATAGACTGCAATAAGGGATCTGGCCAGCAGACAGTCATTGGTGTGTATTTAGTGAATGAATAAATAAACATTTTAGGATGTGTTGGCAATTACTATCAGGGGGCTTTATATTTGTAACAAATAATGGCAAATGTTTCTATTTGTGGGACTTCTGGGTGTGTTCACTTGTTCCAGTACAGGCGATGGCTGGTGGAAGGATTGATGCCTACTCTAGCAGTAACACATAGGAAGTCCTTACAAGTACCTGCTACGGTGCAGGTCTCCATCACTTCCGTGCACAGGTTCTTCATTAGGTAGTACCTGAGCGCAGCCTCCACCTTAAAGCCACAGGTCTGAATTGCAGAGCTAGAGTGATTATCTCCAGCTACTGATTCTAAAGACAGCTAGCTATCCATCCTCAGGTTACAAGACCCAGAAAGGAACAGGATCCTGCGGCACAGAGAGCTGCCCACATTACAAATCAAAGTGGTTATAGAGTAAGAAAGCATGCAGAGGATAGACAGCCCATCCTTTGTCTGGGTAGAAGCAAAGCCATGAGGACCAACCACAGGAAGCTCCTGGTCTTTGCCTCTGCTGCTTAACAGAACATTTGTTGCTGAGTAATTCACCCAGATCAGAGATCACTTGGTTTACAGCTCTGAAGACTGCGCATGGCACCAGCTTCTGGGCTATCATGCCCCTCGGAGAGAGAGGCTAGAGGAAGGAGCAGGAGAACAAGAGAAGGTTGGGGTCACTTTTGTAGCAATCTCTAGATAAAGATATCCCTCCATGTGACATAATCTCTTGTGAGGCTTCACTTTCAGATCCTGCAGACTAAATTCCCAATATGTGAACCTTGAGGGATAGACTCAAACCCTCGGTCCCCACCCAAGTTGCCTCAAGCCTTATGTATAAACAACCTCATGCTTCTACTTCCGCCCAGTGTGTCATATGT
The DNA here is from genome assembly GCF_008632895.1 of Mastomys coucha. Lineage (NCBI taxonomy): Eukaryota > Metazoa > Chordata > Mammalia > Rodentia > Muridae > Mastomys > Mastomys coucha. The sequence continues at coordinate 81,048,858 of NW_022196903.1, forward strand.
GACACTCATCAGGCCTTGAAAAGACACTGACAGAAAAAATAGCACTGAAACCTCAAACCTACCACCCAGGCTTTGTTGACACCAACAGGAAGATGGACATATTAGGTAATCCTGCTGGCCTTACCAGCTCACTCACTGCCCGAGCTCATTAGAAGAACCATAAAGATGCTGATTGATGCACACTGTGGGCATGGAGTGGGAAGGAGAGTCCTGAGCTAATCCAGCTCCATCCGCAGGCTGAGAGGAAGCTTCGGGGGTACCCTCTAAGCAGCAAAGCCCTCGCTGCCTCCTGCTGCAAACGGCCAAGGAAGTCATGACAATTACATTTTCACTTCAGTATGAAGACCATCACAGAGATGTGAGACTGGAGGTAGCATGGGGACATCTGCTCTGTGCGCTGAACTCACACAGAAACCTTCCCCAGACACTCACTTACCCTTGAGAACAGATTTATGGAACACCTCCAGTTGTTCTCTGAATGCCTGTCTTTCCTGCTCAGGACTGGAGTGCACCTCACTTTCTACACTTTGTGGAAATGTCTTTCATGTTAGTCAGGTGACCACGACAACTGAAAACAGCCGAGCCCACTTTAGAAAGAAATTTGATATAGATAATGATGGATTCTGACAGAAGAGTTAGGCACAGATATGGTCTCCGTGGTAACATGGGGGTTGGTGACAGAGAGAGGAAGTGTGTGCATGAGTGTGTAAGAACTAAGGGGAAGAAGAAAAAGAAGAGAGAAGTGGGGAGGTGGGGAGGTGGGGATGAGGAGGGCTTGGCTTTCTGCTTCATTTATCCATTTAGCAGCTCTAGAAACCCAGGCTAGGAACAGGCTTCAGTCTCCAAAGTTTTCTTTCCTTCAGGAAAATTCTTAGTTGATGGTGCCTCCCTGAACCCCTTTGAACTGTTCACATTTTGGGGCTTTCATGTTTCCTAGGACTGTAGAGCTCCATTGCCTCTCCTGGGTTGGCTTCAGTTCTTACAGCTCCTTGGTGTGCTCTCCTCCTTCTCCATTTTCCACTGCCCCTCTCCGTCTCCCTCCCCCCCTCCCTTTCTGTCTCTCTGTCTCTCTGTCTCTCTCTCTCTTTGTCTCTCTGTCTCTCTCTGTCTGTCTCTCTCTATGTCTCCCTCTGTCTGTCTGTCTCTCTCTCTCTGCACATCTCTGCATAACAGGAAACCAAGTGTAATAACAAGAAGCTTTGCAGAGATGCGAGCACTTCCTGCTGAGCCCTGCCTCTCCCTCGGTGCAGACAAGTAGAGATTTGGCCATGAGTGACAAATGACGCAGAGCAGACAAAGTGGCCATAGGTGACAAATGACGCAGAGCAGACAAGGTGGCCATGTCTCTGGCTGTCCAGAGGCTACCTGCCTTTCCATCATGAACGTAAGGAAGAATGACCCACATCTGTGGGACTGTGGGATAGTCAGAGCCACGAGTTCCTCAGTGACGAGAGTAAAGAGAGCTAAGTCCTTCCCCAGCATCAAGACTAGCCACTTTGAGGTAGAGATTCTGCCTTTATTACCCACTTACATTCATTAATAGGGCGCTTGAAGAGTTTGCATTTTATACATGTGAGAACCCTACCTTCCACTGGCAGAGTCTCTCCAGGGAAACAACACTCCAGGCCCATTAAGACCTGAGTCCTGGAGGCCACAGGCCTTTGTCCTTCCTCCAACATTGCTTTAGTGAGTTCCAGGTACCACCACTGGTCTTTGGGAAGATTAATTTTTGCCTTGAACTCTAGCCAATGTGTTAACAATACTTTGGATGTGATGGCCAATGATACAGCCTCACAAAAGGATCCTACGTCCCACTAGAAGTGGAAATAATTTACCTATGATCAGAAGTCTGATGACATAAGATATTGATTAGTGTTGTTAAGCATGATCAAAGCAATATTGTTAGGAAGCACAGTTCTGCGTATCAGGATGCTCTCTTCAGTATGAAGCAAAGGGTTGCTTCGAATGTAGAATTAGCTTTAAAATACCTTAGCAAAGAAGAAGGAAATGGATAGATTCAAAGGCAACAAACTCAATAAACTTTGAATTTCAAAAGTGGAAGACACAGAAATGTATGTGGGGGAGCGCATTCACTTTTTCAAGCTTCTATTAACCCCCACAAGCCTGGTATCCCACAACAATCAGCCATTGCCCTGAATTTCATCATAGCTATTTCCCCCGAGTCGGCACTTTCAGACCCTGATTTCATCTATTCACCCTGGAATCACTGAGCTGACCCAGAGGTCACCTTTCCCTCAGACAGACCTGCTCCCCTCCCCTGCCTCCATCATTTAACCGGATCATAGATGGGAGCACTGAGCTCCAGGTATGAGGAGTGCTTCCTCCACACTCACTCTGCTTAAGCACAGGGGCCTGAGAGAGAACTCAAGAAGGAAATTCAATTGGGCTTCCTTAGCCCAAAACCTATCCCCACCATTGTGCGCCTCTGACCTCCAATGACAGCTCTCCTTTTAAAACGACCAAGGTTATTTCAGCAACAATAAGAAGGAAATTTGGAAAGTATAAAAGAGAATCTAAAAGTGTAGGTGAGAAGAGAGTGGAGAGAGGAAGAGGAAGAGGAGGGGGTTTTCTACACACAAAATACAATGGAAACCACGGAGAACAAGAATAATCTCCACATGGAAAAGAGAATGATTTCCAATGTGGTTTATAAAGCTAAATACTTTATATACAAAGTCCACAAAGTTAGACAGCTTTGCCTATCTTCATCCATGCCAAATGTCTAGAATATTCTATGAATGCAAGGATAATTAAATAACTGGTTTCTATTATCCATAGTTGAGACAAATTTTGGAAAGCTCAGTGTTCTCAGAAGACTGTGATCTTATAGTCAGTATGTTCAGCATCAGCCTTATTGAGAGTGAAGAATGAAGAATGGAGGACTCCATGCTTGGGTGCTAAAGAATCCATGCTCTGGTGTGGTGGAGCACTGCTATGCTCACAGCATCTAGAATCACGGATTCTTCTTTTCCTTCCTTCTGTTATGTGGTTTGTCTTATTGACTGACATTTTTCAGGCTGAGTCACCCTGGGCTCCAGTAATGAATCCCATGGTGACAACGTGAATCCCAGCTTGATTGTACTTGGTTGGGAGTGTTTACAGCAAATAAAATAAAATAAAATAAAGGAAAATGATTCATGTTTTTGTTGTAGTATCTTTGGCTAGCTTTGATTTCAGGGTAAGGCTAGCTTATAAAACAAGCTGGAAAGTTGTTCTCACTGTCTCTCTCTGGAAAAGAGAAGAATTGTTGTCAGTCATTTTTTCTGAGTGGAGATTGTGATGGGGGGGGGGGCTGGAAAATGATACAGCAGCTAAAAGCACTGTCTGCTTCCAAAGAATTGGATTTGATTCCCAGCACCCACCTGTTGGCTCACACCATGTGTAACTCCAGATACATCTAGGGGATTTGATGCCCTCTTCTGGCTTCCAAAGGTACTGGGTGCACAGTCACACATGCAGGCAGAACACTCAACATACATCATATAAACTAAAAATAAGTATAAAAACATAATTCCTTGATGAAGCTCATTGGTGAAATATCAGGGCTTTCTTTCCCAGGTTTGCAGTTGCTGATTCATAGTCTCGACCATAGCTGTCGGTTTATTCCAATTTATTACTCTTCTGGGCTCAGTCTCAGTAGTGTGGCGTGTCTGAGACGCTCTTCCACCTATTCTGGGCTCAGTCGTCTCAGTAGTGTGGCGTGTCTGAGACGCTCTTCCACCTATTCTGGGCTCAGTCTCAGTAGTGTGGCGTGTCTGAGACGCTCTTCCACCTATTCTAGTTATTGAGTTGGCTGGTATGTAACTGTCCAATGTACTAGCTTATATTATTTGTGTGTCTGTGAAACAGGTGGCACTGTCTCCAATTCCAGTTTTGATTTCAGTGATTTGAGTCCTTGCTCCGGCTCCTCCGTGGCCCCTCTACAGGTCCAGAGCATTTTAATGACTGTGAGCATAGTTGTCCTTACACTTCAGTTAGCATTTTCAGGGAAGGTGTATTAAAGCTTTCGCTTTTAATCTACTGTGGTTTTGTGTACACAGACGACACATGATTGTCTCATGTTTTCTTTTCCATTCAGAAAAATGCATTCAAAATAATCATAGATGATGAGGGGCTTCATTATGTGCATTTGCTATTCATTTCTCACATTCCTTATAGTATCTGGTCCCTCATTTCCTGAAGGACCAAATTCAATTGAGTTTTTACAGCAAAAGGTTTAGATTTCTTATTTTCTCTTGCATATGTTATTTAGCTATTTTATATTGATTACAATCAGAATAATGTTTAACAGCCCAAACGTATTCCATTCAAATTTTTATTTATCCCAATTTAACTTTAATAATACACATATGCTGTTTTTAATGCCTTTGTTCCTTTGTCTTCAGTTCTTTTTTTTTTTTCCTTTATTTTTATTATTTTTTTTTTTTTGAGACAGGGTTTCTCTGTATAGCTTTGGCTGTCCTGGAACTCACTCTGTAGACCAGGTTGGCCTTGAACTCAGAAATCCACCTGCCTCTGCCTCCCAAGTGCTGGGATTAAAGGCATGTGCCACCACTGCCAAGCTGTTTTCAGTTCTTAAATGTCACCAAATTGCATTTTTATATCTTGTATTTCCAAGAAAATTACAAAACTTTAATCTTAAAGGTTTTAAATCCCTTAAATTATTAAGGAGAATGTATAGTTTATAAACCAAAATTGCAATTATGATAGCATCTAGAGTGATCCTTAACATTTCAAATTATGCAGAAATAAGGGTATAGTTTCACAGCACTGTTCTAATTTGCTTTAGTAATTGTAGGCCATACACATCTCTTGAGGTCTGTATGTCTTTGTCGTCTTTGAGTTATGGTTAGTAACCTTCCATTTTGACCTTCAGGACCTCATTTAGAACTTCTTGCAGGACTAATGAATTCTCTTAGCTTTTGTTTCTCTGGGATGTCTTACCTTCTCTCTCACTTTTTAAAAATACGTTTTATTAAGTGTGTGTGTGTGTGTGTGTGTGTGTGTGTGTGTGTGTGTGTGTGTGCATGTAGAACACATACAAAGGTCAAAAGACAACTTTCAGGGGTCAGGTCTTTTTTTCACCATGTAGGTCCTAGGGACTGAACTCAGGTAATCTGGTTGGGTGGCAAGCACCTTTATCTGAGCTGAGTTGGCTGAGTTATGAAAGGATAGTTTTGCTGGGTATAAGATTCTTGATCAACAGTTCTTCTTTCTAGAAGGTTGAATTTATCATCAGATCGAAAATTTCTGATTAGAAACATCTCATGATTTTATTGAGAGTCCTCTGTAGGTGATCAGTCACTTCTCTCCACCTGCTTTTAAATTTCTCTTTATCATTCTTTTCTGAAAGTTCAGCTGTAACGCATCTTTGTGGACCCTAAGCTCATCACACTCATAGTTAACTCAGCATCTTGGTTCTTTATATTCATGTCCTTCATCAACTGTGGGAAGCTTTCAGTTATTGCTCTTCAGACATCCTCGCTTCCCTTTTCTCTCTTCCTCTGAAACTCAAACAATGAATGTATTCCTCTGTTGACTCATGTCCTACAGACCCCTTAGGCTCTGAGCACTTTCCTCTAATCTGACTTATATTCCTCAGACTTGACTATTTTCAATGCCCGACCCTTGAGTTTGAAGATTCTCTTTCTTCCTCATGTCTAGTTTTGAAACCCTCCTAGTAAGATTTTAATTTCATTTATATATGATTTTTAGCTTCAGCATTTCTTTTCATTTCCTTTTATGTTTTCTATCTTTTTTTCACTGATAAGTTATGCTGATCTATTTTTCCCCTTTGAATAGACCATACTTTAATGCTTCTTTATATACTTTGTTATTTTGTCATTATTGGAAAAAAGAGGGGCGGGAAACCGGGCAGTGGTGGCGCACACCTTTTAATCCCAGCACTTGGGAGGCAGAGGCAAGCAGATTTCTGAGTTCGAGGCCAGTCTGGTCTACACAGTGAGCTCCAGGACAGCCAGGGCTACACAGAGAAACCCTGTCTCGAAAAAAAAAAGAAAGAAAGAAAGAAAGAAAGAAAGAAAGAAAGAAAGAAAGAGAAAGAAAGGAGAGAGAGACAGAGAGATGGAGAAATCACAAACTCACCATTTGAAAACACAACTCTGGAAATCATATTTTCCCCCCTTCTCCAGGGGTTTCTGGCTTTTTAAATTTTGTCTGTTGCGAATGTCACAGGCTATTTCATTTGAAGAAGAAAAAGAAAAGGGGGGAAGTTCAAAAAGTCAAATCAAAGGCATGAGCTTTTAAATTTTTCTGAAGGTCAATAATCAAAGAGGGAGGGTTCACACAATGCTGGAGTAGAAGAGAGTAAACAGAAATGAATGCCCCTGGTTTGCCTGGAGGACAGATTTCTGTTATTTGATGATCCAGTCTCTGTTCACCCTGGCTCCAGCAAGTAGCACAAGTTGCTCAGGGTATGCATTCCCAGCTGCCTGGCACAGGGGTGGCAACGAGAGACAGGTAGGTACTTGTGGTGCTATTCTTGGTTGCCAGATTGACTGTATCTGGAATGAACCACAATCCAGAAATGTAGGGAACACCTGTGAGAGATTTTCTGCTTGGTTTGAAGTAGGTGGATCCACTTTTAGTCAGGACCTTTGAGGCAGGAAGACACACCTTTAATACGGACTACACTTTCTGCTAGAAACCTATAAAAGGACATAGAATAAGGAAGATTTCTCTTTGCCTGTTTGTCCTTCCCTTGCTAGCACATGCATTCCTTCACTGACATTGGGAGCTTACTTCTTTGAGATTCCAACATATGCAGAAAATCAGCTGAGACATCCAGCTTTATGTGACTGAGCAACTACTATATTCTTGGACTTGCAGCACACAGCTAGCCATTGTTGAATGAGCTGGTCTGAAGCCTGAAGGTCATTCCAATAAATTCTCTTTATGGATAGATAGATAGATAGATAGATAGATAGATAGATAGATAGATAGACAGACAGACAGACAGACAGATAGATCGGCAGATTCATTCCACAAGTTCTGTGACTCTAGAGTATCCTGACTAAGACAATACTCGTGTTTCAAGATATTGAATTTACCAAAATTAAACCCAATTTACCAGGAAAACTGAAACCTCCAGGAGACAACTGAGTTCCAAGATGGCTGCACTATGTGGATTCTGCAAGGGTGAATCTCCACGTGGGGATACAGATTTCTCATGCTTCTCTCCTTGGTCCAGTTTCCTGTATGTTTTAGGGATAATTCCATTCAACTAAATCCAGCCAAAAAATAGAAATTTGTCAAAAATAGAACAGCTTATGTATTTTATAATAAACTGAGTTGGGGTAGATTTAGATAAACAGCAAGTGTTTATTTATTTATTTATTATTTTGTGTTTGATAAATGTGTGTGTGCATGCTTATGTGCGAGCATCTGTGCACTTATCACAGTGTATGTGTGCATAAATGGAGGTCAGAGGGCAACCGTTCTCTTCTTCCTCTGTACCATCTAGATGAAGGTCAAACTCAAGTCACCAGGCTTATGTGGCAAGTACCAAGGAGCCATCTTGATGGCAAGAGTAAATATTTTGATGTGAATTGAGAATAAGATGAGGGGAAAAGCAACTGTGCCTATGCATGAATCATTAGTCTCCTCCTTTGACTCTTTGATCAGCCTTCCCCCCTTCCCTTCCTTGGTGTTGCCTACTTACACCAGCTGTGAATGGAACTGGCTTAAAATCAGATCTAAGAGGAGGAGGAGGAGGAGGAGGAGGAGGAGGAGGAGGAGGAGGAGGAGGAAGTTGCACTTAGATTCAAGAAAAGCTTCCAAAAATATCTGTTCCTTTAGTATGTAGGAAGATGTTCCATGACACAAATATAAACAAACAAAGAGCTTGGTGCCTAAAATCTGAAATGTCAGTTAATATGTGACTGAGTTTTGTTATTTTGAGGGTAAAATATTTGGGGCCGGAGCTTCCAGAGGATGCAGTGATATTCCAGAGTGCTCTGCCATAAAATGTGCACTGGCTGCTCCATCTGAACGGTAAAGGATACTTTAGAAAATGCTGCTTCTCTGATCTTGGGGAGGCTTGGGAATGGAAGGCTGAGAGGTCAGATGGGAAATCCATATTTGTTATGCCTGATTGTGGGTGTGTTCTTGTAAGGGAAAAAATGAAAGACAATGTTTATAAGCCACTGCAGGAAGTAGCTGAAGGAAAGACTCAGAGTCTCTAATATTTATGCAATGTATTTGTTCTTCACAGAGTACCTGGGCTAAAATGACCAAGACCAACTCCTGACACTAAAACTATAATCCATCTGGACAGTGGTGGCACACGCCTTTGATCCCAGCACTTGGGAGGCAGAGGCAGGCAGATTTCTGAGTTCGAGGCCAGCCTGGTCTACAGAGTGAGTTCCAGGACAGCCAGGGCTATACAGAGAAACCCTGTCTTGAAAAACAAAAACAAAAACAAAACTTTAAAAAAATAAAATAAAGCCATAATCCACACAGGAAAACTTTGATACTAGATTCCACCAGGATCAACACTCTTCACTCTTTGATATACATAAGGGATTGAAAAGCAGGTAACAGAGAGGGAGAAAGTACCTCCGATCACACATCTGACTAAAGATGTATTTAGAATCTACTTTAGTAGACTCTTGACTGTAGGTGGTAATCCACTTACTTCCCAGCCTGCTGCTCTCTTACAACATACTCAATAAAATACAATTCAAAAAGAAAAAAGGAGAGGGAAGACTGGGGAAGGGGAAGAGGGATAGGAAGAAGGGGAAGAAGAGGGGAAAGAGGAGGGAGCGAGAGGAGAATAGGCACCCTCAGAACTCATCCCTGAGAAAAACAGGCCAATTTTTAAAATGACCAAAATGTTTGAACTGACCCTTTGTCAGATGAAAATATGCTGTATATCATTAGTCAGTACAATATGTAAAATAAAACCACAGTGGGGTACTAATACATACACATTAGAATAAATACGTAAAATTCTAAGGCAAGCATGGACTGGCAAGCAAGAAGCAGCAGGTGCTTTCTTAGGAGGCTGGTCAGACAGGAAATGGTGCTGCCAGCTTGGCAAACGACTACTGACAAGTGTCTCATAGAGTTAAACTCAGACTTATCCATGTGCCCACGTCTCAACACTTACCTCAGAGAGACGACGCATCATAGTCACAGCAAACCTCTAGGTAGATATTTCTAGCAGTTCATAGTAGTCGCTATCAGTTAGAAACCAACCCCATGCCTTTCTCTCCTCTAGATGTGCGGAGGTGGAGGGTGATTTTTCTACCTGCCCTTCATAAGGACCAAATATGTGACCTCAGGGCAGTACATGACCCTCCCTCAACAATGAGGACGAGAAGGGCAACAATAAATAAAATTCAAAATTCAATCCTATACTACTGCAGTGTCTTAACTAAGGGGACACCTGTGCAGGCTGCCACTCTGTGAGCCTTGCTGCCACCTGGTGGCTCCTGCCAGCATCGGTTCACTGGAACCTGTTGGTCCACTAACCAACTAAAAGCAGCTCAAACAGTCCTAGGAACTTCCTCCACCAGTTATCATTTGTATTGGTCCAACCCATGGAGTTTCCAAGCTAGGGAAGCCATGTCATGCTTTTCCATCATCCTGGCCTTTTCTTCTGTGTTCTCTTACATATCCAGAAGACACCCTAGATGAGAGGTGACGGCCACTTGTCCAGCTTGCAAGGGCTTTCTTAGCACTTAGAAACATACAGCAGTGTTTTTAACTTTTGTGAGGTTACAGACCTCGTTGGGAATGTGTGTGTTCATATGCATTTCTTCATACAACCTCTGGAGGGCGTGCACTCACTGAAATCAGCCATGCGCACAAAGGGAAGATCCTGATTGCAATCAGGGAAGGCCTGATATCAATGCTATCTAGGGATCATATAAGCTACTCAGATGTCATTCGGAACAGAAAAGAAGCTAGCAGGTGATGTGTTTGAAAATGAAGGGGAAGGGTGTCACCCATTAGGGGCGGAACTTGCCTTCATGGCCCTATGATGTACTAGATGCCAGTGCAGCTCTTAGTCATGTCTACTCATGCTGAGTATCCTCTGCCTTTCTTTTTTTACCCTGAGCACCACTTTCCAGTTTTGCACACTGGAGTTTCCTGGTCTCTCCCACTGGTATCCATCCAAAATCCTTGGCCATGAGGGTTGGGTTGGGAGTGAGAAAACCAAACAAACTCAGAAAAGAACCAACAGCCCTGACCACGCAGTGTGTAAGCAAACCTCAGGCTTCTCTGGACAACTGGAGACAAACACGTCTTAATCCCTATGGTTGAGGTGCGAGCCAGCACACCAGTGAGACACAATGAAAGAGTCCTAAGTGGAATGCATGACCCGGAGTATGCATTGTGGTCCTCAGAAGCCTACAGCCAGTTCACGGGTGAAGCAGGTGAGCAGAGTGCCAGAGAGGGAAAGGGGTGCAGGAGAGAAAGGGGTGCAGGAGGGAAAGGGGTGCAGGAGGGAAAGGGGTACAGGAGGGAAAGGGGTACAGGAGGGAAAGGGGTTCAGCCTCCTCCTTTCCCTGGACCTGTTGACACATGCATGGCTCAGTGATATTGTCCCTTCAAACAGGTGGTGGTTTGAAAGCAAATGGCCCCATAGGCCAGTAGGGAGTGGTGCTATTAGGAAGTATGGAAGGAAGTGGTCACTGGGGGCAGGCTTTGGGGTCTCAGATGCTCAATATATGCCCAATGTGGCAGTTCTCTGCCTGCTTCCTGGAGATCCAGATGTAGAATTTTCAGATCCTTCTCCAGCACCATGTCTCCCTGCATGCTGCCATGCTTCCCACCATGAGGATAACGGACTAAACCTCTGATACTGTAAGCCAGCCCTAATTAAATGTTTTCCTTTATAAGAGCTGCTGTGGTCATGGTGTCTCTTCACAGCATAAAACTTTTACTAAGACAGAAATTTGTACCAGGGACTGTGGTATGGCTGTGATAGGCCTGACTGTGTTTTTGTTTGAAGGAATGTAGACTTTGGGACTTGGGGTTAGAAAAGCAGTTCAACACTTTAAGTGGGGCTCAATGGGCCATACTAGTAGGACCATGAAAGACAGTGGTGTCTTTGAACTGTGGAGGCCTGACTCAAGAGGTTTCAGAGAAGAATATGAGTATATGGCCTAAAGACCATTCTAGTGATATTTTGGTGGAGAATGTAGCTGCCTTTTGCCCTATTTGAAAAGTCTGCCTGAGGCTAAATTGAAGAGTTCTAGATAAACTGTGTTAGCATAAGAAATTTCGAAGCAGCCTAATACTGACTCTGGAATATGGTTATTAATGTTCACTCTTATGAAGATCTATAATGAAAAGGAACAAGCTAATCGAAGAGAATTACGAAGTGTACAATTTGAGGAGAAAGAGGGTACCAGGAAGTGGAATGGAGCTGAGTCCTGTGTTTAAGGTGATAAAATTTTGACATTGAATGGAATAAAGGAAGTGGTGGCCTCAGGGCAAGATCCCACCCAGCTAAGCTCCCAACATGTAAAAGGAATTAAAGAGTGTTTAGAGCCATGTCTGAAGGTACTCTTCTTTAATCCCAGCCGTCTGGAGGCAAAGACAGGTAGTTTGAGGTCAGCCTGGTCTACAGAGTGAGTTTCAGGACAGTCAAGCTTAGGCAGTGAAGGAAACCATCAAAACCAGAAGGCTGATGAAGATGTAATAGAACAAGGCAGCCATGTCTGAGCCTCAGCAAACAGCAGAACTTGGCAGAGAGTTATGCTTTAGAGTCAAGGATAGAAGAAAAGGGTTATAAAAATCTCTGTGACTAAGGAAAGACACCAAGGCCAGGCCTGTGCCAGGGGTGTCCCTGAATGGAGGCCTAGAGAGGGCATTGTGCAAAGCTGTGAATGAAGGTGAGGCATCTGCCTTGGAGGCCCCAAACTGTTGGAGGCCTCAGAACTGTGGGATACCTGCTGAGGAAAGCTGCTAACAGAGAATAGAATCAGCCAAAGAAAGTATGTTACAGTGGCAGTCCATTGACCCATACACACAATAGCAATACATTTAAAATTCTTTTTTTTTTTTTTTTTCGGTTTTTTGAGACAGGGTTTCTCTTTATAGCCCTGGCTATCCTGAAACTCACTCTGTAGACCAGGCTGGCCTCGAACTCAGAAATCCTCCTGCCTCTGCCTCCCAAGCGCTGGGATTAAAGGCGTGCGCCACCATCGCCCGGCTTAAAATTCTTAAATCTCTGAGTTTCTAGCTCCTACCCCAGGTCACTTCAGCTGGCGTCTCTGGCATGGAACCTGAAAGTAAACTTACCTAAGCTCCCAGGGCAGCCAAATTTGCAAACCAGTTCATCAGAGGAGAGGTGGTGCTCATTTCTACAGCCTAAAGCTGTTGTTGCTGTCGCTTGATTTGCTGGAGCCTGGGGTAATTGGCATGGAGCCATGAAAGTGTTAATACATAGCAGGCTCTGGGGTTCTCATAGGAAAAAATAATAAGGGATGTAAACAGTATAGGCTAGAGGTGGTCAGAGGCTAGCAGTGTGGTAAGGGAAGGGAGTGAGAATTCGTAAGAGTGATAGTCACTAATTGGAGTAGGAAGGGTCCTAAGGTCAAGGGAAGTCTCAAAGATGACCCAGTTTCTAGAAGAAAGTGGAAGAATATCAGGATTGTGTGTATAATTTGTAGGACTTGGTACTAAATGAAAATACAGGTTTCTTGTTTAGAAACTATGGAGAAATACAAGACAGTGGCAAGAGAACACAAGACCCAGCATGGGTCCTGCACAGTGGAGCTGGGTGCACACCATGAAGCCTACATTGTGGGAAGGGGATCTGGGTTACTAGTGGAACAAGGAGACCTACATAGAGGACGTACCCAAAATAACCTGTGTATTGTAGTGTGAGTGTAGGGTACTACAGTTTCAGGCTGAGATGTCCTGACAGGCTGATGTTTGAAGGCTCAGTCCCAAGCTATGGTACCATTTTGAAGTCTATGGAGCCCTCAGTAGGTAGGGCATGCTGGACAGAAAGAGGTTCCTAAAGTTAGGCCCTTGAAAGCTATGCACACTCCTAGTTCCAGTCCATCGTACTGCTATACACCGAACAAACAAACTGAAATTCCTTAAAGCCATAAATCACAGTAAACTGTCCTTACCTTAAGCTTGTTCTGTTTGTTAACACCAACAAGAAAAGTAGCATACACAGAGGGCCACCCATTAATGATCTTCCATGTAAAGATCCACAGACATGATGGCCGGACTGGTATAGATTTTTCTACTCATAAGTGAATGGTGTGAGTGGCAGATGTGATGCTGGGACTGTAGGTACTGACTGGGTATTGAGATGTCCGGAGTACCATGACTCTGGGGAAGTAGTTTGTGGAAGTGTGTGGGGGGGGTCTTATTTGGATAGAGAAGAGGGGGTTAATGGCAAAATTTCTGCTAAGGCATCATGCAGCAGTGTAGGAGTGAGAGGTTGGTGCAAGAAGAAGGAACTAAAGGAGCAAAGATTTAATCCCTTAGAACACTTCCCCAAGACAGAACACTTGATTTTTATACTGCCCACCTATCCAAGGCCACCTGGAAGAAACTGTCTCACCATTGAGATGACTGCCAACACTCTGGCGGCCTGGACACAAGGCTGGATCTGAAGCTTAGCTGCTGGGAAATCTTGAGAGTTCTTGCTTGGCTCACCAGCATTATGCTCAGCAGCCATGGTTGGAACCTCAGGAAGACACACCTTCCCTTATCTTATCTTCTAGTTTAATCAGCACAAGTAATCTGGTTCCAGGATCCAAGCTGCAAGGGAGTCCCTGATTACTTTTCCAATCTCTCCACATGGTGAAGTGAAGCCCTAGTGAGGTGTCTAGAGTAGCCATTATGCTGACAGCAGTGATGGACAAGAGGTGGAGTTATTTTTATGAATATGTAGTTGATGAGCTCCACTTAGCTCCTGGTCTTGCTGAAAAAACACAGTGGCCCCTCCCTCTGCCCACATCACACCCTTCCCTTTCCCTCCCCCTCCCCCTCTTGGTTTGCTTTTTTACCCCTTCATACACTAGACCTCTTCCTGCTCTGCTCACTCATTCCCTTCTCCCCATCTTCCTCTCCTTGGCTCACCCTTACACCTCCTCTCAGTTGCTTATTTATGCTAACTAATCCTAATGACTACAAAAATGCTCTGCAGTGACAGTATTTGTAAAACCCAAGGGTAACTTTTCCCATCCTTAGTAGTGAATGTGAACTGGGTTTTCCTCCAATAAAGAGAACTAAGCTACATTGTTCATTGTACCCATAGCCCTCAGTTTATGGCTATTTCCTGGATAGTAAGGAAGAAAACCAGGGCCCAGTTAGAGATGAGCAGGGGAGGGAAGGAAGATGAAAAGAACACCCACAAACCCAGCCCCTCAAGGCTCAAGTGGAGGAATTCCTTGCTCTCTCTCTCTCTGGAAGACTTTGATAAGAATAAGAAATATTCCTTGTGATCTTAGCCAGTCGTAGAGGCTCTGGGACTCAGGCCCTGGGACTGAGACTATCCGAATTCTTAGTCACCTTCCCAGTGTCCAAACTATCTTCTGAAACCAAGTCTACCTCTCTTTATATATAAGGAAGCCAGAAACTTCCAGATCAAGCCACTGTTCTGTCATAATAACAGCAACTAGAGATAACAAACATAAATATGCTTTGGCCTCATTTTAATTTAATGTCCCCAAGACAGAGGAAAGTCAGAAAAAGTCAAGCTACCCCACAGCATTTTTGGTGGTAGCTACCACATGAAGGCATATCCTGACTCCTGGAGGATCTGAAAGTAAATAAAATAGACAAAGTTTTGACTTTAGTGAACTTACAGTGCACTTAGGCAAATGAATGAGATCATTTAGACAAAAAGTCACATTGTCAGGATGAGACTAAGGAAGCTGGACGCAGAGACGCTGGAGCACATCAGACAGTGCTCAAGCAAAGGCTCTTTGGAAATGTCGTGCTTTCTCTAAAGCTCAACAAGCATCACATAGGACATGGTAAAACCTCAGAAAAGGCATTTCAAGGAGAACAGAGACCTGGCCTTGAAAAACCCCAAGCAGAGTGCTTCCGGAACTGGAAGTCGGTGGGCACAGGCAACGGGACCAGAGCCCTTGCCGGTCAATTGGTAAGGGTGAGCCTAGCCTACAAAGGGAGACCCTGATTTTTTTTTATTTAATTCTAAGCACATTGATATCTTGAAGGAACAAATGACATGATTTGATTCTTTTTGAGATGCGCTGAGTCAGGCCTGGTGTGGAGAATGTGTTGTAGGGAAGAATGGGAGGCAGTGGCCAAGGTGAGAAATGCTGGGTTTGTCGGGTCCGGGACAATAGAGAAGTCAGACCAGAGACACTGGTGAGCCCAGAGATTCATCAGTGGATTCGGTGTGGGTTGGGAGGAAAAAGGGAGAACGAAGTCGACTCTGAGTGTTCGGCTACAGCATCTATGTGAAGAGTAGAGCCTCTGACTAAAGCCAAGTAAAGTGGTTGGGAAGAAAATCCAGGGTCCTGTGTTAACCAAAGTAGGGGAGAGAAGCCTCAAAGGCATCCAAGCAAATGACTGAACTATGCAGAATCCACGAGAGAGATCACAGCTAACAACAGAGTGGTAGCCGGAGAGTCAAGCCACAGGAGGGCCTCGGACCGCCTAGCTGGTGGGGCTGGATGGGTAGCAGACCGATGCACTAAGCCCTGGTCAAGGCCAACTTCATAGACATGCAACCTGTGCAGTGCCGTAAAATGTGGTCCTGCCCTGACGAGATTCCTGCACCTGGGTTGATGCTCGGCTGCCACCATCTTGAAATTCTCAATGCTTTCTGAACAAGAACCCTGATGTCCATCTCCCCACGAACAAGATAGCCAGCCCTACCTGAGACACCTGAGTGTTACGAGGTATGACGGGGGAAGGCATGCTGCTGAAGGGTCTCAGAAAGAGTGGGCACTGAAATTGAGGAGAGCCAGAACGTGTGAGAGCAAATGAGGCCTGAAAAGCCTGTTCCAAGGTAACAATATCATTAGACATCGTGAGGCCCAGAGTCTGGGCGATCACGCTCCCTTGGCTTCCTGCCTCCACCTGAGGAGACTGTGGAGGCCCACTTATATGCAGGTCTCCAGATGGGTATCCGCTGTTCATGTCTGAAGGCAGAACTGGAGGTAAAGATGGGAGCCGATGGAACCTTTTCGTGACAGGAAAAGGGGACAATTCTCTTTTAGCTGTCACATTTTTCACTTTGAAATATAAACATCTGAACAAGAGTATGAGGAACTGTTAAGGCCTTAAGAAGGGAAAAGCATGATAAATAGCTAGGAAGACAATTGGGGGACTTGCTTTGGCTCTCGGTATCAGCGTTTAATCCATCATGGGGGAGGACCTGGGTAGCAAGATAACTCAGTCATGGTGGCCAGGAAAGGGAGAAAAAAAAGCTTTACCTCAGAGCTCTCCCCTCCACCCCCCATTTTAAATTCCTTCTGGGCTCCTACGACAAACTAGATAGTCCTGTTTGTTGATTCTTTCTGGAAACTCCCTCAGAGATACAGCCAAAGGTACGCCTTCCTTATTTCATGTCAGGGGCCCAGAATCCACTCAGGCTGACAAGAGTTTTGGGGGCAAAGGAAAAGAAACTTTGGTAGATAAATTCTGTGGCTTGAGAGAGGAATATCCTTTCCAAATTCATTTTGAAGCTCAATCCCCAAAGTAGCAATGCCTTAGCAAGCTATGGAGCAATCATAGCAAGTTATTAAGTAAGTTTTTAATTCTCCAGAGCAGAATTAAGGCCTTTAAAGGCCTGAGCTATGCCCTGAGGTCACTGTGCCGAAGGCTTGGTCTATAGCTTGCTGTGCCATTGAGAAGTTCTGCATCTTTGTTTTTTGTTTTGTTTTGTTTTTGTGGTTTTTCAAGGCAGGGTTTCTCTGTGTAGTCCTGGCTGTCCTGGAACTCACTCCATAGACCAGGTTGGTCTCGAACTCAGAAGTCCACTTGCCTCTGCCTCCCAAGTGCTGGGATTAACAGCACCTCCCTAACCTATCGGCACAGGCCAACCATCGCACACTGCGCCACCTCACCTCCATGACCCCCACGTCCTATGAACTCAGTTTACCTCTTCTTTCTCTTCTGTCACCCCACCCCCTGCCAGCACCGCCCAGCGAGGTTCAGCATCTTAAGGATGCTGACCTTCCAGTGGATTAACCCATTGACTCCAGGAAATCAGGTGGTCCCTGGGGAGCTGGATCCCGGTGGAGGATGTAAAGGGGCCTCTGGAGGGCACATCTTGTCTTTGGTCTCTGCCATATTCCCCATCTCTCTCCTGCCTCCTCCCCACTAGGTGTAACCATCTTTCCTCAGCTACAAGCTGTCTTCCATGATGTTTGGTCTCACTTCATGCCAAAAGAAGTAACACTAGTCTGGCATGGTGGCACACACCTTTAATCCCAGCATTCGGCAGACACAGGCAAGTAGATCTCTGAGTCTGAGGCCAGCTTGGTCTACAGAGTGAGTTCCAGGCCAGCCAGGTATGTTACACAGGGGAATTCTGCCTTGAGAGTGAGGGAGAGTTAGAGAAAATGAGTGAGTGAGAAAGAGAGAGACAAAGACAGAGACAGAGAGAGACAGAGAGACAGAGAGAACTGAGACATTCAAAACAAGGGATAAAGTATTTTTTTTCACATACCTTCTTGGTACTTTGTCTCTGCAGCAAACAGCTAACTGAAGGCTCTTATAAAATGTTTTGAGGAAGTGGATTTGCCCTCTTCTGCTCCTCTACCCTCTTGACTTAACAGTGTGTGCACCTTCTTTACCCATCAGGCCTGTGGCAGTGCTATGAATATGCAATAGGTTTCCCCATTCCCAGCAGCACTAAAAGCTTCACTCTCACCTTCCTAGCCCGCAGCACCATGGGATGCAAATCTCTGCTCTTTATCGTTACTAGTCACAAGTAACTGTAATATAGAGAATTCAGTTGAGGTCTCAGTGGCTCTGTGGGTGTCCACCTAGGGTGATGGGCATAAGCCTGAAGTAGAACCAGTCAGCCCAATGGTTAGACCTTCTCCAGGATGCTCAGAGTGGCAGGGGGTGGGGTGACAGAAGAGAAAGAAGAGGTAAACTGAGTTCATAGGACGTGGGGATCATGGAGGTGAGGTGGCGCAGTGTGCGATGGTTGGCCTGTGCCGATAGGTTAGGGAGGCTCTGCCTAACAACCTACAAAGAAGCAGAGTGACTCGCTTCAGAAACTGATCTGCAATGTCCAAAGTCAGGGGTGGCAAAGGGCTGATCCTGTAATCTGACCTGTGTGAATGTGTCCTTAAGGACTGTATTCTCAAATCCCATCCCAACCTCCTATCTCTATGCAGGGACTAGCTTCCCAAGTCAAGATCTTTTTCTTTGCATTGAAGAAATATTTTAATCTGGAAGCTTACTCAAGAAGACAAACAGGCCTTGACATTTCCCATTCATTATAATTCTGGCCATTTCAGGCCATAGAAGAATGAACCATGTAGAAGCTTTAGGCTGCTCAGAGAACTGGTTAAATCCAGAGCTTTCTGGAGAAGTATATTGAAAACCTGTTTCTCTGGAGCAATGGAACCACAGATCATTGTCTGTGGGCGTCCTCTGCTGGCGATAAATGAAAATGCAGTCCTTTCTTTTTTTCTTTATCTTCCTTCCTTCCTTTCTTTTTAATTAGATATTTTCTTTATTTACATTTCAAATGTTCCCCTTTCCTTGTTTCCCCTCCGAAAAAACTTCCTATTCTCTCTCCCCTCCCACTGCCCACCAACCCACCCTCTCCTGCTTCCTAGCCTTGGCATTCCCCTACACTGGGGCATAGAACCTTCAGAGGACCAAGAGCCTCTCCTCCCATTGATGACAGACTAGGCCATCCTCTGCTACATATGCAGCTGGAGCCATGAGTCCCTCCATGTGTATTCTTTGGTTGATGGTTTAGTCCCTGGGAGCTCTGGAGGTACTGGTTGGTTCATATTGTTGTTCCTCCTATGGGGCTGCAAACCCCATTTGCTCTTTGGTTCCTTTCTCTAGCTCCTTCCTTGGGAACCCTATGCTAGTCCAATGGATGGATATGAGCATCCACTTCTGTATTTGTCAGGCACTGGCAGAGCCTCTCAGGAAACAGCTATATCCAACTCCAGTCAGCAAGCACTTGCTGGCATACACAATAGTGTCTGGGTTTGGTGGTTGTATATAGAATGGATCCCCAGGTGGAACAGTCTCTGGATTGTCCTTCCTTCAGTCTCTGCTCCACACTTTATCTCTGTAACTCCTTCCATGGGTATTTTGTTCCCCCTTCTAAGAAGGATTCTTAGGCACAGATGGGCTGGAATGATACATATCAACATTTAGGGCCTTACAGAACAAACGCTGTGTTGGTTCTTTAAATGTTGTAATGACAGTCACACTTCTATGCTATGTCTGAATATTTTTTGTGGGATAGGACTCTTTCCCCAGATAAAAGGCACTGCTGAAATATTTTAGACAAATTGTATTCTTTGAGAGATTTCAGGCATCTTGATCAAGTCCACCCCACCCCTCCCATTCTCCCCACCTCCCCTTCGACTTGCCAGATTCATGTTTTCTTTCTTTAAACCCACTAAGTCCACTTAGTGCTGCCAGAATGTGCACAGATGTCCAACCATCCACCGGCACGCGGGCCTGTGAAGCGACCAGGCTCTTTCCCTCCGCAGCCATCAGTTGGCAGCAGCTCCTCAGGTAAGCGTGGGACTCCACGAGTCCCTCCCAGATCCAGGCTGGAACTGTAGCTAAGATGACCTTCTTAGCCCTGCTGTAAGTTCATGTGTGCAGCATCCCTGTCATGACCAGAAACCACTCACAGCAGCTGTATTCTACAAACTGTCAGAATCTTGATCTTTTTATCTCCAAGAGTCCTGAGCTGACTGTCCAGCACACAATAAACACCCAATGATGTCTCCACCAGATACATGTTGGAGCAATTTCCTGGGGAACTGAGCCCTCACGGCAATGGGGGTGGAGGGGCAGAGTTGGAAGAACACCCAAAAAGTAGGATTGCAAACTTAGGAGCTGGATGCAGGGTGGATACATAAGGGTTTTTGCACGATTCTGGGAAGAGACTTGCAACACAGCGACAGATGTGGCCTCCAACGTGTGAGCAGAAGGAAAGATTTCTTAAAGCAAATGGAAGCAGCTACAGCAACAGCTTCAAATAGGCTAAGAAAAAAGTTTGGAAGGACATTCGGAGCCTAGGAAGGATAATTCCTGGCTTAAAGATGTTTTCCCCAGCCCCATTTCTACCCCCCAAGTGCCATGGCCTTGTGAAAAACTTCAATCTGATAAACACACAAAAATACCTTGAACAGGCCCCACCCCAAGGCCAGCTGATAGAAGGGAGAACTTGAAATGCCTAGAGTCAAAAATAAAGATGTGAGTTTCAGTAAGAGCACGGGGCACTCAGGCTGAGACAGTCTGGAGGTGACAGGAGGTAAACTTCTGTTATCACGGTGACTTGCAATTAGTGATGTGAGGAAGTACAGAAATGACTGGCTGCCTGCGACCAGAATCCGGCAGCAAGGGATTTGGGACCATCTAGAAACAAGATCTGCCTAGGCACATTTGAGAAGGCTGAGGAGTGCAGGCAGGGCTCGTCAAGGCCTGTCAGTCCTGGGGACATAATCTGCTCAGCTTATGGAAACTGTGACAGGCTTGAGGTTAAGGAAGATGTTCTTCAGAAACATGGGGGTGGGGGATGCTGCTTTTCACAGGAGAGACACAGCAGGCAGCCAAGAACATTCTTTGAAAAGCACCAGTCAAATAGGGTGAACAGATTGCTGTGAGCAAAGACATGAGCCGGTGAATGGATGGCATCACTGAGTTGAATGTACTGAAGGTGCCACTGCACCGTGGAATTATAAAGGAGGGAGGAGCATGCACGGGTCTGTGAAGACATGATCCTTGGCACCAACATGCTCTCCAGACTCTGGTCAGTTGCTACTGCAAAATATAAAGTCTGCCCATGGGTATATAGCAGGGGTATTGATACAGTGCATGTTCTTGGGTGTCTTCAAAGAAAGGGGTTTATGAGATCTTCATATTCACATAGTCAATCACTTTCAAAGAAAACTGTAAATTATGACTGAGGTCCAATAAGGCAAGTATGCTAATCTCTGCTAATCCACAGGCAGACCTTGGTGTGACTCAGCTTCCTGGAAGTAGAGATGGAAAGAGGAACACAGTAGGTCCAGGTGCCTTATCAGGAGGGAGTGCATGGGTAAATCTGAGCCACTGGAGATTCGGAAAGCCTTCTTCCCTGAAGCTCTATAGGAGCTGCTGGCACCTGCCAGTCCTTGCTTCCGAACCAGCAAACTTACAGCAAGTCTTGGAGTAAAAATAAAGCCCGAGAATACAACACTAAATAAAGCATGCTCGGTGGGCTTCCCCCCTCCCCCATGAGGGGCCTAAGCACTGCTGCCTGTCTGACCTGAGCTTAACAATGATGTCTATAAACAAAGGACATAGATATTTGCTGAGCACCTTATATATGTGATGTATCGGAAAGACTTCATTCCTCTTTCATAACACATAGGTGTTAACGATTCTTATTTGCAGAATAAGCCATGTGTCCTAGATACACCATCAAGCCATCGGCGTGATCCAAGGCCATCCCCTTTGCATACCTCATGTCTCCCTGGCCTCCTCCAGGTCTATCAGTCATCAACAGACAGTCCAACCCTCTACAACTCTCACGCCCATGCCAACTCTTCCAGGCAACTTTGGGTCATCCTCACTTGTAGGTCCACAGAGTAAAGAATAAACTTGTTGTGAGAAAAAAAAAAAATGACCAACTAGTTGTAAGGGCCACAAGCATCCACAGATACCAGCTCAAAGAAGTCAGCTTCTCTGCTGAAATGGTTTGTAAAGAACCATAATACCTTCTTTCCACTAGCTGATTGCTTGTGGACTGGGTTCTGGAAGTGGGGGGAGAGAGCGAGTGAAGTCAGCAGAAGTCTATGGTGGGTGTGCTATGCTTGGAAAATGCAAGAGGGGAGGCTGCTGCCGGGTTACATCATGAGCCCTTCTAGTCTGGTTCCTTTCTTGAAAAAGGAACGATATAAAGCATGCACAAGATGCCACACAGTAAATTAACACAGGATGGAACAGAAGTTTGAGACTCGCTGAAGGATGTACACCTACATCATCTCAAACTGTGGCTGCAGCCCCACGGAAGCTCCTGTGACTGATGTGCAAGCTGTGGAAATTACAGCAACAGTAAAAGGTTTCTGAACATGCAATGACCAAAAGTTAATTCTAACTCGAACACATGGTGAGTGTGAGGTGCTTGGCACTCACCTATGTTGTCCCAGGATTTTACTGAAGTCCTGGTTCCAAATATACAAGGTGCACACTTTGTGCTGTGTCTGATATCACACAGCATACACTGTGAATACATCTGGCTCATAGTCAAGACTGTCACAGGTTACTCATTGCAGGATTCTATAACATACAAAAATGTCCCCTTCTGTAAAGTGGCAAAATGGTTCAATTAAAAAAAATTATCCTATCTTCAGTCCTTGTCATGTAAGAATCAAATTAGTATATTTTGGGGCTGAATTGGACTAGAATCTTTGGGTTAAATTTTGTTTGAATTAATTTGAGTTTCATTTAAAAAAATTATTTCATGAATTTTGGCTTTCAATTGGGGCAGAATTTCTAACAATTTCTGAAACGGCCCTAAACAACTTTTGTCATCTTGCTTTTATTTTTATATTTATTTGTTTATTCTTATTTTGTGTGTATGAGTGTTTGCCTACAAGCATGTGTTCCAGGTACCTGGGTGGTGCCTGCAGAAGCCAGAAGAGGGTACTCAGTTCCCTAGAACTAGAGTTATATAGATGGTTGTGAATTGCTATGTGGGTGCTGGGAACAGATCCTGGGTCTTCTGCAAGAGCAGACAGTTTGGCTAGCTACTTACCCATCTTCCCCACTACATGCCATTTTATATTATATATTTATGCAAAGTAGTGTTCTCAGCACTGACAGTTATAAAATCAAAATATTAATCAGCTCTAAAAGCCCTTGAAAATCCTATAGTCTGCAATATCAAATATCCAGCCAAGATTGAATTCTCTGTGCAAACAATAAGCAAATACATCTTTCCCACTGGTGCATAAATCTGCTCTCATTTTTAACAAGTGGTAAAATTATAAGCATACCGTAACTAATTTGAAAATTTGTCTATAAATATTACCAATAAATATTGGTTTGTATAGCAACTTAAAATACCTATATACCTGGAGTTGTATAAAAAGTTCCACAGACTACAAAGGTCTTACTTAATAAGAGAAAGTTTGAGAAACAACGGTCAGTATCCTATGGAAGCATATGGTTGGATGGGGAAAATGGCGGCAGCAGACTTCTGGGTCGGTGGTGTCCCCCGTGACCCGTGTAGCTATTCTTGGCATATTCTTGTAGTTTTTTCCCTGTCTGCCTCTACTTATCTGTGGGTTTCTGTAGAGAGACTATCTTGTGCACTGTATGGACATATCACGTGCCAATTCAAACAACCTATGGCCTATAGGAAAGGGTAGAATAGAAGGTGGGAACCTGGGGAGGCAGGCAGAATTCTAGGATAGAGCTACACGTGGGAGTTTTGCCTGGGAAGGTGTGATGAGACAGACACATGGTACCCGAGCACAGGTAACCAGCCATGTGGCTGAATGTAGGCTAAAATACATGGGTTAAGATCTACTGAGAGAAGAGCCTAGCTATATGGCCAAGGTATTCGTAAATATATTTGAGCCTGGGTCTTATTTCTGGGCCCATGGGTCTGGAAGAAAGAATCAGACATAACTTCTACAGGTACCACAGAAATAGGCCAGCCGCCTTTACATCTGGCTGCTAATCCTATGTCAGAGAAAAGTGATGATGTGCAAAGGGGGAGAGGCAAATCATCTTTTCTCTCTGTGACTTGCTTATCTCAGTTCCTCCCAGGGTTCTGCAAAGCTTCCGCTGCTGCCCTTCTGTGATGGTACCCTCCTCAATGGCTTGTGCCTTACTGTCGTGTCCATGATTTCCAGCTTCCCTGGGGAGTGGGGGTGCAGTTGGCCTCAGCTGCTAGGGCCACAGCTGGGGCCTCCTTCAAGCCTTTTGTGCTCTCCCATGTCATATCTCATGCTACCTAGGTAGCGCCAATTGGTGTTCTCTCAGGCAAAGTTTTCTCTTTCAGGAGTGTGTGGAAGGATGGTTGTCACCAGCTGTCCTTCTCAGCAGATCCTCGAATCCTCCCACCTGCAGTTGTGTGGATCCCTGTAGAGTCTTCCCGGTGGACACTCCGAAGATGCTTTGTAAACAGTCATGTGCCAGACAGATACACAGCAACACTGATCCTGTTAGCTAACTAAGGCTATATACACCCAGGCCAAAGCCATCTCAACCCAGACCCGTTTTAAGAGACTTGGATTCTGAGAACCTCTGAGCTTGCTGCTCAGCTCCTAATCTAGCATGAAGTGTGGACTGCCCAGTGTCTGCAGATAGCACTCAGTATGAGCAGAAAGCTCACTCGAGTATTTCTACTCGTGTCTTCCTTTTACCATTAAAGTTGGTTTTCTCCCTGCTGCTGCTACAGGAGACCCAGAGGGTACATTCAGCCTTCATTCCCTACATGACCAGAAGGCTCTCAGCCTAGACAGTGGGAGGCATGTCTCCCATTGAACATTAACAATCTAAAGGTAAGTTGACAATAACCCAGGGACAAACGGTTTTGGTCAAATAAGGGACAATGACATAACCTCTGCAGAAAGACAGGTGTGGGCCCTGGAAGGGGTGCCTACTCAGTGTCAGTGAAGGAGTCATGGCTCTGCTGCCTGTGTGCTAACTTCAGCTTTTGGGGATACTAAGCTGCACAAAAAGAACCTCAGAAAAATAGACTACCTTGGCCAGGCTGGTCTGGATTAGCATGTGTTAAGTTTGACAAGTATAAAGAAGTCTCTAAAACTGAATTCACATACACACTTGTCTCTAGTCCCCTCAGACTTCATGGTGTCAGTGTGCCTCACTGGAGAGCAGCAGCATTCGGTGGACTCAAGCAGGCTGGGCTGGCACCTGTGGAATGCTGGAGCTCTGGGAATGAGAGGGAACGGTGTACCTGGGACATCTGTGGGATGTGTGGACAGACATCTGCAGAATAGCAAGTGCAGGTCCTAGCTTAGTGGATGGAGCCTCTTCAGCTCGCGGAGGGACTGCTGCTGAGTTGCCAAAGGAGCATGTGTCGCATGAAGACCTTGGCCAGTTTGCCTTGTCAAGCACTTTGGAATGGGTCCTAGCTTTGGTTATTTTTAACAATAGAATAACACTTGTTCTTAATACAGAACAATTATAATAATGCATCGTGTGCACACATCTCACTGGCAAAGTCTTTTCCTATAGTTAACCACTGTTAGACCTTGCGTGTTTTTGACGGTTTGTGTGTATCTGAGTTTGTCTTGTTGCTCAGTTGATGTATAAACACGTGTGGATTGGTGAGACAGGACCTTCCCAAATGTTTTTTCCACCCTTTCTCTTCCCAAAGAGCAATAGCCCTGAATTTTATATGATCCGATCCTTTGTTTTTCTTTATAGCTTTGCTACAAGCATGCATAGTTCTTAAACTTAATATAGCTAATTTCATTTTATCCTTCTGAGAATTCCAATATTAAGTTGTCGCTACTTTGTTTCACTTAGGCATAAACTAATTACTAATCCTCTGCTCTTGTGAAGTGCTTCACATCTTATAAAGACGGTGCTAAGCAGTGACCCATCCATCCCCTTGCTGATGAGCATGCAGACTTCTGCAGATTTAATCCACTGCCATGCATGGCTCTTCTCTAGGATGTGGTCTCAGAAGAGAAAAACAACAAACAGAGTAAGATTTGCGAATCCATCAGGAGAGCTCTGTCAATGGCGGCATGCTTGGCTTGTGAGACCTTCTCACACTGCATCACGGATAACCCTTGGAATTATCAGATTTCCTCAGTTGATTTGATTTAGTGGATGGGAACGAATGTTCTATGATGCTTCTCATTTGCACTCTCTGACTAATAAAATTGTATATATATGTATTGTCTTTTCGAGACAGGGTTTCTCTGTATAGCCCTGGCTGTCCTGGAACTCACTCTGTAGACCAGGC
>NW_022196903.1:81075044-81122671 GCF_008632895.1 Mastomys coucha
ACTCAGAAATCCGCCTGCCTCTGCCTCCAAGTGCTGGGATTAAAGGCATGCGCCACCACTGCCCGGCTAGAATTGCATATTTTCATGTTTATTGGTCAGGTATTACTATTTGTGTTTTCTATATACTTTCCAATCATTCACAGATGTCTTATAGACTAAAACAGGTGAGTAACATTTCTGTGGTATTGAAAGTTCCTAGCTCAGCCATCTGCATACTTGGATAGACATCAAACAAACAAACAAACAACAAAAACAAAAACAAATCCAGGACAGAAAACCACCAAAAACATGCAAGATTTGTTAACAGTGGTTAACTCCGGGGGCTGGGGGGGGACACATGAACTCACTATTATTCTAAGTGGTCTGCTAGACTAAAATGGTAGGTAATACAACATCTGAGGAAGAAAGACATGTTCCTGGTCCCACCTCAAGCCCTGGAACCTTCTATTTCTAATCTTTATTCTCCATCAGGATAGATAGGTCCTAGTTCAAGGTGGCTTAGTTCTCAGTCTCTCATCTCTGCACCAGGAGCACCCAGGCCATGCTGTAAGTCTCCTGGAAGTTCTGGTGCTCTGAGGGTACCTGCTATTCTCTGAGGAAGAGCATAGCCTCAGAGTCCTCCCCCAAGTCTAGGAGGTGTTGGCTTGTTTTTTTTTCCAGCCCTGGTTCAGCACTCAATATTAGAGAAATTGAGGTGACAAGCAGGGCCCCTGCTGGGCTCCATAGGAGTGGGAGTAGGCAGGGAGAGGAGCTTGTATTTTCCCATCGAAAGCCTTTGTTGAAGCACTCAAGCTTTCTCTCACCAAATCACACCTTAATAAGAGCCTCTTAAAAACTGAACTAGAAAGTGAATTGTGATATGTGGGTTCCAACCCCTCATCATCTTATAACTGCAACACTTTGGTATAGCAGTCTGGGGAAAATATTACTGCTGCCTCTCCCTGGGGGACATTTGGCAACATCTGGAGACATTTCTGGTTGCTACAGTGGGTGGTGGTAGAGGGGTGTTACCACCCTCTAGAGTATAGATGCCCGGGACGCTGCTGTCTTACAATGTGCAGGAGAGCCCCTGCAATCAAGAATTAACCAGTCACAAATGTCGACAGTGACCAGGCTGAGAAGCATGATCCTTCTATACCATACTACCCAGGCTAGAAAGCCACAGTTCCTGGCTTCCCTCTGGGGGCTCCCAATTACACTGCCCTTCCTCAAGAAGTGGCTTTTCTGGCATATTGGTAAACCGATTCCTACAGCTGTATCTGGACTTGGGCCTGGCGATCTTGTAACTGAGTCAGGTACTTTCTCCCTTAGAGGGGCTTACCCACACTCTGGATCGCAGTTCATGTGACACTCTGCCAACGTGCTTACGTGGTGACAGAGATGGAGATGGCACAGGTAACAACAAAGACTCTTCTAAACCATATGGACTTGTTATTAAGTGATATTAAATAATATTGAGTTCTGGTCATCAGACTTCAACCACTGTTTGCCCAGTGGGTCCAGGCACTAGAACCCTGCCTGCTGCACTTAGCTCAGGGAACTGACAGCTCATCAGATAGAGATGCTCATTAAAAGGCAGGTTCCTGGATCCCCTCTTGAGAGTCTGACTTCACAGTCAGGGTGGACTCTGAGAGTCTGTGTTTTCAGCCAGGAGTAGAGGGTATTCTACACTGAGTGATCCCGGGGGTCACCTGTAAAACTGCTTGAAGAATTTATGGAACCCCACTCAATCTAATCATAAGCTTGAGAATCCAATTGGTGATTTTCTATATTTCTGAAAAATAACATTTATTTTCCCAAGTGTCCCATTTTTAGCTGAAATGTGGAAGGTGAAAGAGCGGGATGCCTTTACGGCGGAGAGGTGGGATACTTACCAAGGAGCAGAGGGACAGATATTCTACCTTAAAATTGAATCTGAGTGACAGAGTGAGAGTTAGACATGTATGTTTGCATGGGCAGAAGAGAAATCTCTTCCCTGCTTCCCATCTCGGAACTTACCTCAGCACACAGTTCTAGCTCTGTTTGGAAATATGGTTTCCTGATCACCAAAATAAATGGTTTCTCTGGTTACTTTCAGTTTCATTTCAAAGCCCCTTTTTTCTGACTGGCTTCCTATTTGTGAGTTTTTAGTAGGCTACTTATTTTAACACACCAACCACCATGAACCATCCGGCCAAAACTTTCTTCTAAGCAAAATCCTTCCATGCTGTTTGCAAGCACCTCAACACTAAAATCAAGAAATTATCTCGCTGAGTAGACAATCGTGTGTGTGTGTGTGTGTGTGTGTGTGTGTGCACGCTTCATCAGACTATGATCAATTTAAAAATAAAGTTTAATAAAAGAAGAAATATCAGGTATTCAGGCCATGCCAATAATCAATCGGAGCACTAAAGTAAATCAGGTGGGTCTCTATGAATCTAAGTTTCCATAGCAAGTTTCAGGCCAACTAGAGCTACAGAGTGAGAATCTATGGGGCGGGGAGGGGCAAGAGAACAAGACATCTAAATAATAACAAACAATAGATTTGAACCAATATATCACCATTGTTAGAGGAAAATGGTATGAACATCTCAAATTATCCTTAGTAACTTAACTAAAGTCTATCTTTTCCAACTCTCCTGAGTTCTTCCACACTCTGTTCCTGAGAATACTGCTCTTGTACTTCCAAAGCCTCTATCCTCTCACCCTGTCTCCTTGTCTGCTTTTAACTGTAGGTAGCCCCTCATTGGCCTCTGGGCTCACAAAAATGTGACACTCCCTTGAACTCATCCACAGATGAATCACTTCCAAATACTCCAGTCTCTGTCCTCTCACTGAAAGCCATTCAACAGATAGACGACGTTCCATGCCAGACAGAACTGACTCTCTGGTGACATGAACTAAATCTCAGTTTTGTGCCCAGGGCACAGCCTAAGACCATTCGAAGTTCCCTTGGCCCATGTCGCCTATCCCCAGAGAGAAGAGAAGCCCTCCCAGCATGCTGGAATGTCTCACGACACATCTGCCTGGATGCACATCTCTGCCAAGCTCAGTGTTGCTGTGTGGTATGCTTAAGCAGACTGAGCTCCCACAACCCAGCATGCAAACAGAGGGTGCTTACGCGTAAGAACCCCGGAGGAAAGACCTGGACCCCCGAGGAAAGGCCTGGACCCTGACCTTACCTATTTTCGAAGCCTCTGCTTTCAAATTGAAATCCCAGTTTCTTGGCAACTTCAGGGACATTTTGCTTGCGATTTGAGTGAGTAGCTGGTCCAGTGGCGAGTGTGTCACAGGTTGTGCCCTTCTTGCTTTTGTGATCTTCCCTTCGGTTCCTCTGCCTTCTCTGCCTGTTGATTGCTTTGCAGGCACTCTTACGTTCCAGACCGATCTGCCCACGTGTCTCCTCCTTTCTCTCACATGAACCGTCCATCCATCCGTCACTCGGAAATGGCACCCAAACTCCCCGAGTCCCACCCACAGTCCCCCAGGGACTGGCACCCTGTTTTGTGTTCAGATTTACCAGAAATATCCCAGTTGACACTGCCTCTTGGGAAGCAGAGCCCCTGCTCGGAAGACTCTCAGGCCTTACTGAAGTGAAGTTGTGATAAACAACTGCTTTTTTTTTTTTTTTTTTTTTTTTTTTTTTTTTTTTTTTTTTTTTTTTTTAGCTGTCTGCTTCCTTGCGTTTTGAGGAAGTGGGTGGCTGTTCGGCATTGTAGCGTTATGAGCACACTTTCTTCAGAAGACGTCGTTTAGAGATTTTTATAAAGCTAGTGCATGTTTGTGTTATAAGGCTGTGGTTTTAATTAAATAGAAAGAGACTCCCAAGGCGCTCGCCATGTGCCTCGACTCCTGTGCTCTCCTCCTTGCCTCAAGCTTTTGGTGGCTAAAAGTGGCCAGGCAGACAGCCAGCGTTCTGCCCAAGTTACCATCTTTAAAAATTCCTGCTGGGTAAGGACCACATAGCTCACACCTGCATGGGTAAAAGGTTTCCAGTGGTCCCCACCTGATGTGTGCAGGGCTGGGATACTCTCAGTGGGTACATTGAGTCCAGCCAAGCACAACCACACAAAGGGTCATTGCTTCTTCCCCTTTGTGTATGATGTGGTGTTTACAACCAGGCCACCGTGTGTAAAAAACTCAGTTTTCCTCCCCTTCTTACAGAATCTTCTTGGGCTTCCATGTCTTCTTCAGAAAAACGGGATCCTTAACAACTGTCGGGTAAAGAGCTGTTGCAGAGGCCGGTGGTACAGACTCTGACACACAGTGCTTACACCAGGAGCACTGATCTGACCTTCATTCTGTCTAGCTCAGTTTGTGGCAGGCTTTTACATCTTCAACTAGGTCAGCTTAAGCTAGCGGTTGAGCTTCTAGGCTCAACCAGACTGCTGTGTCACCATCTTCTGGCTGGGTGACTTTGGATATGGCCCTTGATTATTTTCTGTCCCAGTTCCCTCACCTGTAAGTGTAGCGCTTCACAGAGCGACTTCACAGAGCTGTATGAGGTTTCTGCAGAAGGCAGGCTCCAAGCGCGCCACATTGATTATCAGCAGGCGTACCGCACCCTAACCCTGGGCCATCTACTTGGGTTCCCCTGGATAACTGTGCTTTCCCTCATTTCCCACAGGCTATCGATCAGCCGATGACCCCCCGCTTCCAGTTCCCTGCCACATGAGCCACCTCCCCTCTCCCCAGCTCAACTCCATCTCCTATTTCAATTTCCTCTTGCATCTTTCTAATTAATATTAGCATTACAATGCTTTTCACATCTGAAAAAAAAAAACTCTCTTGACACCACTTCCTCCTTTGGCTATAGCCTATTTCTGAGAATTTCTTTTAAATAAGGACTGTTGGACTTGCTGTGATCTCTCCTCTTTTTCTTTCCTGGGTTTTTCCTGTTGAAGCTTCTGCCCCCAGGACCTCGTAGAATGGCTTCTCAAGGATACGAACAGCTTTTCTGTCGCTGAACCAGCCGGTCAGGTCTCCATCCCTCACCTCACAGTCCTATCAGCAATGGGCATAGGTGGCCACTGCCAATTTGCAGAACTCTGAGCACCCTCCATCCGCCCTTCAGGGGCTGTGACTGCCTGGTTTTCTGCCTCTTTCCCTGGTGCTCTGTTTCTGGTTTCTCTCTCTTCCCCCTTTCTCTCTCTGTAAGATGTGATTACACCAGTGGGCTCCTTATACATCTTTATCATCTTGACGATCGTGGCTGCCTTAAGACTTTAGTTACACTACGTAGATAACAGCCCGCATACATATACCCCACATAGATAATGTATAGATGTTTCCAGACTGGACCACTTTTGGGTTCCAAGTTGCGTACATCGTTGCTTTCATCTCCAAGAGGCATCACAGACTAATGTGAGCACCCAAGGCCTGAGTGTGAGGGCCCAGGGCACGTCCTTCTCACTGAGAACTAAAGAACTACATGAACCAATCAATGTATTCCAAGCCCCTGTGCTCGACTTCTCTGCTTACATTCCATTGGCCAACATGAGTCACATGAGCTAGCACAAGGCCCAGAGACAGGAAGTACACACAGCAATGAGAGAGAAGGAACTGCCTGGCATATCCCGCTGCCACCCAGTGGGTGCCACAGGAGTGCTGGATTCCTTCACTTTGGCTCTGGCTCTTGGGGACTTTGGAGTCTCTGATCTACAGTACTTCCTGCCTGGCCCAGCACACTATTCCCTGTCTGACAGCCTCTCAGCCCCAGCATCATCCTGGTAGCAGGTCCACAGGGAACTTAACGTCCAGGGAGCTTCAGTCCTGGGACCTTTAACTTAGGAATTCTGACAACATTCTGAAGGTGGCATTTAGAGACCTATAGGGAACTTCTTGGACTCTTTGGGGTGAGTTCCTGTGAGTCTTGGAAAAACATATGACCCATGGGGAAGTTGGTGTGCACACTCAGAAAGTCAGTCAGCAAACGCAGCAGCTTATGGCAAGGCTGCTCGTGGCAGCCCACAGAGGCTGGTGCTGGCTATCAGCTCCTGAGTGGGCGTAGGTGGGTGTCAACTCCTGAGGGGGAGTAGAAACCTGGTGTGGTTACTGCTGCACATCTCTGGCCTTTAGAATATGAAGAACTGGATGTCTAGTAGTAAAGACTAAGTTAACATCAGCAGTAAGGACAGCAAACATGTGTGTTTGCTTATTAATCCTGACCGTTTAGTAAAACGTAAAGGATTTGCTGGAGGAAAGTTCATGAGCAAGCAATTTGGTTTCAGCCTCTCTCCTTCCTGTCTCTCCTCTCACCTCCCAGATGCAACCAATAGGAAGGAGGAGCCCATTTCAGTGACCAGCTAAATATAACAGGAGGGTTATGCTGAGGAAGAATGGGAGCTGTGAAAGTTCTTGTGGGAGGGGCGTGAATGGGACTAGAGAAAGAGGGAAGGCGGCCTGAAGCCGCTCTCACACTCTGACTTGACAAATGTGTCAGCCTGCAAGATGGGAAGGTTTCAAAGAGGACCAGCTGTGGTGGTTCACGCCTGTAATCTGAGCACTGAGGCTGAGGTAGCAGATGGCCCTGTAAGAGCAGCCTGCACTTTAAGAGTCAGACCCTAAAGCAAAAGAAAGAAAAGAGAAAGAGAGAGAGAGGGAAGGAAAGAGAGGAGAGAGAGAGAGAGAGAGAGGGGAAGGAAGGAAGGAAGAAAAGAAGGAAGGAAGGAAGGAAGGAAGGAAGGAAGGAAGGAAGGAAGGAAGGAAGGAAGGACAAAAAGAGAAAAACTGGTGGGGAAAGGACAAGAAGGAGGGAGGAGGAGACGTAGGGTTATAAAATGGGTTCTAGAACAGTAAATGCACTGTCAGACCCTGAGTAGGGGTAGAAACTTGGTGTGGCTTCTGCTGCGCGTCTCTGACCTTTAGAAGGGGTGCATCGGAGAAAGACAGGCTGGGGCCAGCCGGTGCTGTACATAGGGCTCAGGAAGCATTGGTGGAGTTTTGCCTTCCAGGGAAATGGGGACCACCGAGGAGTCTTCAGCTTGGCAGAATGAGGAGGCTGTGGCCAGCATCCCCGAGTGACAGGAAGGGTGAGGGAGAGAGGACTGCATGGGGAAAGAATGGAAGCCACATAGGAGTCTGTTGTAGGTATTAGCATTTTGTCTAAGCTCCACCCCACAGTTACCTGGCAACAGCCAGATGTGCCTGACTCACTATAAAAGGGGCAGCTTACCCCCCCCCACCTTCTTGCTCCCACTCTATCCTCTCAATCTTTTCCACTCTCTCCCCATTCCCTTTCTCTCTTTCTCTCCATGTGCTCATGGCCAGCCTCTACTTCCCTATCTCTCTCCCTCTCTGCCTTTCTCTACTTCTACTACCCTCTTAACTCTCCTCCTCATGCCCTAAATAAACTCAATTCTATACTCTACCTGGTAGCTTTCCTGGAAATGCTACCACAGAGTGGTCAAGAAGCAAGGGAGTGGGGAGAAAGACACTGTCCACAAAAGAAACAGCCCAGCAGTAGCCATTAAAACATGCCAACCTCCGGGCAGTGGTGGCGCTCGCCTTTAATCCCGGCACTTGAGAGGAGAGGCAGGCAGATTTCTGAGTTCCAGGCCAGCCTGGTCTACAGAGTGAGTTCCAGGACAGCCAGGGCTATACAGAGAAACCCTGTCTTGAAAAACCAGAAACAAAAACAAAAACAAAACAAAACAAAATCATGCCAACCGCCCTCCACACAGTCGGGGAAGCATCCAGAATGGGAGGGGGGTTCAGAACTGGACTTGTTTGTTTGTTTGTCTATTATCAAAAAGATCACAAGGTCTCACTGTGCAACTCTGGCTGGCCTGCAACTCACTATGTAGACCAGATTGGTCTCCAACTCACAGAGATCTACTTCCCTCTGCCCTCCCAAGTGACAGGATTAAAGGCATATACTACCATGCCCAACAGGATGACAAAACTGTTAAACGTGCCATGCTTTTCCTTGTGATTTTTGAATCTGTTATTTCAGAATCCCACGAGTGATCTTTCTTAACATTTTAAAGAAACAAAACCAGCCGTTTCCATTTCACATGCATCACTAAGTTCCTAACACTCCAGATACTAGTAAGCATTTCTACAGGGTGTTTTCCCTCTCTATAGGCATGCTTACTGTAGGTCTGATTTATGAATGAGGCATGGTGAGAGCTAACAACTATCCCTAACAATGGGATAGGACAACTATGACAGAACCATCTCCACTCCTATGTGCAGGCATTATTAACGATTGACAGCTACTTAAACACAGCACGCAGTGCCACAGCTGATGGAGACAGCCATGTTGACCTTGCTGGTCCCTAACTGGCCAAACCCTCACACTCCTGGGAGGAGGGGCGAAGGGTCCCTGTAGGAATGCACCTCTGTTTTCTTAGAGATCGTGTAAGAAAGGTGAAAACTCTGTGCCCACATCTCACTTCAAAGTGAGCAAATGTAGCCTGTTGTGGAATGCAGTAGGACTGAACCCATGCATTTGTGGATGTGAATCCACCCAGTGCCCCAGCTTCGTTTTATTTCATGCCTATCTCCTGCAGGGATTAAATTCGGGACAGGAGTGTTATGCAGACTTTGAGCAGTGGGAGACACAACCTTAAATGCTATGTGTTAGGGGCTAACAGCTGCATCTGGCCACCTTGAGTTGCAGACTGCACAGCATTTGTCTTCTAAAATGTGTTGGAGATGACAAAAAAAGAAAAAAACAGAGCTTTTTCCACTTGGATTTTAGCAGATGAGCTTTAAGAAAGCAGAGATTCTATGGCAGGAAGCTCAGGGTTTCTATTTCTTTGGCTAAATGGAAAAAGGCTCTGCAATTGAGAGTTAGATTTCTGCCATACTGTGTGGCCACTGGGAATAGCCTCCTATGCTCTGCCACAGAGCCTTGTCCCTGCCCGTGTTCCGGCTCACCACTGACCACCACTATTTTCCCCACTTTGGATCTAATGTTTGGTTAGTTTTTTGGTAAATTAAACTCTAGTTTATTGAACTAATCCATAGCCAAAAACTATATTTGGAGATGTGAAGATCTGAAAGGCAAGACTGGCATTTCTTCTACTGATGACAATCTTCTAGAAGAAGGTTGCTCTGTGGATCACAGTGCTGGTGAGAGACCTGCTGATCTCGGTGTTTTAAAATGATGAAAATTCCTCAGCCCTACAGCCTCCTTGAACAGATTATTATGGGTTGCATTATATCCTGTTGAGCCACACAAAATGGCCCATACTCAACAGCTTTTTGACTTGCAGTTTCTTTTCTCTCAGTGAGATTGGACTGTCTGCAAGTCAGCCATACTGCAAATGCTAAGAGAATCTCTCCCCTGTGGAGCCGCAGGCACTGCCCAGGTGCATGCAGCCAATGGCGAGAGGGCAAAGTCTCCTTCCAGGAAGCTTATTGTAGTGAGAAGAGACAGGCAATAAATCAAATAACTGAGTACGTGGGTGTCTTAGCCAGTGGGAAGTGTTGTATAACGATGAAGAGTTGTCAGGTAGGTGGGAGAGGGGCAGCATGGCCTTCGAAAGTATGGTGAAATCTTCACCGACTTGAGAGCATTTGAGAGAAGACCAGAAGAGAGAGTGAGGCAGGTAGACATAGGTGGATGAACCTTCTGTCAGAGCAAGGAGCAGTCATTCTTGAAGAGGTGGACACTTGAAGAGTGTTTGAGGGACAATGGAGGGAGGCCAGCCATGTGTCTGGAGCAGAGAAAGGGGAAGACCTGTTATCTGCCATCTTCCGCCTTGGTAAGTCTACCATCTCCTTCTATGTACTTGGTTGGGCACCATCCATTCCACACTGGCACACCTTGGTACCACAAACAGTACCAGTCCTTAGAAAGGCTGGAACCAGGTGCCAGAGGGCCAGCGCGTCTCTATGAACTCTAGCGTCTCAGCTGTGAGTGAGAGTCTATGCTCCTCAGAGTGGCGAGGGATCAGAAAAGCAATGGGAATAGTGAAAACCTCAGGAGGCTTTGGATGCGTCAGCCACCACGGTACACCCAACCACAGACTACAGAGACCTGGAGAATCCCTGCTGAGACCAGCACAAATATGATGGCTAGAAGTCCCAAAGGAATCTGATTGACAGAGATGTACTGCTCCCTAGCTAAGTGGTTTGTGATCAGTTTCACAGGGGGTCTTCTACTTATTTTGCATTCCTTCTGGGACATCAACAGTGCGTGCGAATGAAGCGTTGAAATTGCCAGCTCAAAAAGAAAAGCACAGCCTGCCATCACCTTTGACTATAGCAGAGAGAGGAGGTATCGGAGTCCCTCTGGTGATGCCCAGACCAAGAATGCCTCCTCCTGGCTTAGAGAGTAAGGAGTGTCTGTTAGCCTGTTAACCTGCTTGTGAGTGTCTGTACCAAGTTACATTTGCCCTTGTCTATGCTTGCTTAGTGCTTTGCAAAATTGTACTTGAGCACCATTGAGCCCACAGGCAATCTGGAAAGGTCGGGGGTCCAGAAACCCAAGGTAGGATGAGAATTGACAGAGACCAGGAGCCTGAGAACAGACTTCTAGGCTCAAATTCTATTCCTTCGGCTTATGCCCTGCAGGACAGAGATGCTGGTTAACCATTCTAAGCTTTACTGCTGTCTTGAGCGACAGTGAGTTGGTTAGCTCCTAGAGCAGTGGCCGTGACCCTTTGGGGGTCAAACAACCCTTTCACAGAGACTGCCTAAGACCATCAGAAAACACAGATATTTGCATCACAATTCATAACAGTAGAAAAATTACAAGTATGAAGTTGCAACAAAAAGAATTCTATGGTTGGGGGTCCACGACATGAAGAACTGTATGAAAGGGTTGCAGCATTAAGAAGGTTGAGAACCACTGTCTTAGAGCTACTAGGGTCAAGTGAGATATTCCACAAAAAGCACTAAGTATAGTACTTAGCATATTATTTTATTTTATTTTATTTTATTTATTATTTATTTTATGTGTATGAGTACATTGTAGGTATACAGATGGCCGTGAGCCTTCATGTGGTTGCTGGGAATTGAACTCAGGACCTCTGCTTGCTCCGGCCCCCTCGCTCTGGCCGGCTTGCTCCTGGCCCCGCGTAATATGCTGTAGCTGTCTTCAGACAGCACCAGAAGAGGGCATCAGATCTCATTACGGGTGGTTGTGAGCCACCATGTGGTTAGTGGGATCCGAACTCAGGACCTTTGGAAGAGCAGTCAGTGCTCTTACCCGCTGAGCCATCTCACCAGCCCCCAGTACTTAGCATATTAACAGGTTTTTTTAATGCACTGTAGACAAGAAAATAATGCTTATTGGTAAAATGATGGATCATGAAGATCCCATTGAGCTCCACTGTGTATGGCTGACTTCCTCCCTAGCAGGCTACAGTGTGCCACCTCTGCTCTATCTGGGGGAACACAGTCTTCCCCTCCCTTTTTCCCATCAAAGCCA
This sequence comes from Mastomys coucha, assembly GCF_008632895.1. Lineage (NCBI taxonomy): Eukaryota > Metazoa > Chordata > Mammalia > Rodentia > Muridae > Mastomys > Mastomys coucha. Next base: position 81,086,407 of record NW_022196903.1, read on the forward strand.
CTCTGAACCAGATGCAGAAGGCCTGACATAGGAAAGAGGAAGGGCGCTGCCTGTCCACAAAGCACTGTAGTGTTGAGGTGCTGAGGTGGTGGCTACTTCTAGACCACAAACCACTAGTGTGGTTTAAGGCTCCCCTCCTTGCCTACCCAGTGGCCTAGCACATGAGCAGACAATGACACACCCAACTTGATTGACTTGGACATTTTGGGTGAGAGGATGTGAGATGTCAGGAGGGAGAAAGTCAAACCCTGTCAGAGAAGGGAAAGAGACCTGAGCTGCAGAAACGCGATGGAAGCCCATCCCCCTCAGGCTCCACAGTGAGGAAGTGCAGTGTGATGTTGGGAGAACTGCAATTCTGTTCTGACAAAGGGTCTAGTGCACGTTTTACCAACTGAGCTATATCCCGTCTCCAGAGAACAGCCTTGGTAGATTTTATTTTTGTTTTTTGTTTTGATTTTAGTATTTTTAAAGATTTTGCCTGCAGGGGACATATATGTATCAATATATATATGTAAATATATATATATCACATTATCATATTATCACATGTATGCTCAGTGTCTTTGGAGGCCAGAGAGGGTATCAAATCCCCTGGAACTAGAGTTACAGACAGTTGCAAGTCACCATGTGGGTTCTGGGAACTGGACCCAAGTCCTCTGCAAGAACAGCGGGTGCTCTCAGCCCTGTCTCCAACCCCAACTTTATAACTGTATTATAAAGACAAATCTGGACTGTTCAGCACCAACTTTACTGTCCTGAGGTCATGAGATTCACAGCAGAGCTCTGCCAGAAGAGGAAGTTACAACAGCTGATCCCTAGAGCTGATATGAAACTCTGAGGTTGAGTTGAGTAACTGCACACAAGACAGAGCAGCTGGGGGAGGGGTGAGCAGGAGCAGAGAGCATTGCAGGCTGGCAGGACACTGGCTTCATGAACTGATTCTGTTCTTGCTGCTTTACAGAACTACGTGGGACAGAATAGCAATTTATTATAGGGCAGGTCAGAAGTCTGTATTCTGTTGGAGAAATTCTTGGAGCCCTAAAAATATTCAGTGCAATCCCTGAAACATGCTATATGCAATATAATCTGAAAGGAAAGGAATTTAACTTGTGATTGTTTGTTCTGATGGTTAAAAAGAGCAAGTGCTTTTTGGTCATTTTAATAAAATGACCCAGAGTTCCCCAGAGTTTATTCATTATGCAAAAAGGTTCTGTTTATGACGTTTGAAGTGGTCATCAAATTGAAACTCGTGTTCATCTTCATGTGAAACAAAACAATTTCTCCTGTGAACCCTAAGTTGCATTGGCTAAAATTGCTCCCAAGAAGTTTCAAGAGTGGATCTAGATAAATGTGCCTGAGGAAGAGGGGGGAAGAGCAATGAGGCTGTTAATCCTCAAAAGGATTTGAAGAGGCTGCAGGGATAAGTCATCTGATAAAGTGCTTGCCACACAGGCCTGAGAACCTGAGTCCAACCCCCAGAACCATGTGCAAACGCTAGGAGAAATGATGTTCACTCATAGTTCCAGTACTGAAGAGGCAGAGACAAGTAGATCCCCAGGGCTCAGTAGCCAGACAACCTAGCATGTCTGGAGAGCTACAACCTAGAGAAAGACATTGGCTCCAAAACCCAAGAGGAGCAGCTCCTAGGGAACAATGCTCACTGCTGTCCTCTTAGTTTTTATGAAGTCCAGGTTGCTAGCCCAGGAAAGAGTGATGTCCAAAAAGGGGAGATCATCCCATCTCAATTAACCTAATCAAGATAATCTTCCACAGCCTACACAGAGGGTTTTAGGACTTTGCCAGGAACCAGGAAAAGACACACACACACACACACACACACACATACACACGCATGCACACGATGATGATTTCACAGTACCCAAGGGGACTTACAGAAATGAGTAAGCAGAGGATACTGTGCCGGTAACATGCCCCTGGATTATCCTCTGGGCCCTGATGGTGAGTGTACGGATCCTTATAAAGGGGAAGCAGATGTCTGAGTATGGAAGTACAAGGTGTGAGGCAGAACAGAGGATCAAGGGATGCCAGAAAGAAACAGGACAAGGAGTGTGGCAGACTCTAGAGGCTGAAAGTGAGGAGGAAGCTTCCCACCTCCTGTTCTCCAGAAGGAACCTGCCCCAGTAACACTTCACTTTAGCCCATAAGACCGACTTTGAACATCCAGCATCCAGACCTACCAGAGAATGAAGCTGTGACCCAAGATGTTCAGTTTATGCTTTTTGTTGATGAGATAGGCAGAAGCTCATACAACATTGTAAAGTTAACTTGGTTTCAAGGGTCCCTGTGTGGCAACTTCCAACAAAACGCTTTTCAATTTTCTTCAGAACAAGATTGTCCTATGTTTGTGTCATATTTACTTTGTGCCAAATTTAAAAGTTGGTGTGTCTGTCAAGGGGGACATCACAGACGATGAGAATTGAGGTTCTATGGCAAGTTGTGGAGGTTTGAATGGGAAATGGCCCCATAGGCTCACTTGTTCCCCTGTGGCATCTTGGTGCTGATTGCTGGGGTGATGGAATTGTTAGGATCTGGTGTTCTGCTAGAGGAAGTATGTCACTGGGGGTGCTTTTAAAAATTTATAGCTTCACCCCACCCTCTTCTAGCTTGTGCTCTCTGTTTCCCGTGTACAGACTGTAATTAGTTTCCACTTCTACCTGTTGCCGTGCCTTCCTTGCCTTATGGATTCTAACCCTCTGGAACCATAAGCTAAAGCAAACTTCTTCCTTAAGTTGCTTTTTGTCATAGTGGTCTATCACAGAGTTAGTGAAGTAAGAGCTACCCAGACCTACACCCATGCTTTTCTGTGCGTTTGAACCATCCCATCGGGCTTCTTGTTAAAAGGAGAAGGAAGAGCAGGGGAGGAGGAGGAGGAAGAGAAGGAAGAGAAGGAAGAGGAGGAAGAGGAGGAAGGAAGGAAGGAAGGAAGGAGGACAATTCTATTTCAAGAAGGCTGAGTACAGCCCATGATTGATTATATCCCAAATAGCATGATGTCATTGGTGCCCAGACCACACATAATCAGGCTCCAGAGGGACTGTCAACTGTATTGAAGAATTGCCTCTATTAGATCTTCTCTTTGAGTCTCCAGTTGTCCTCTGTAAAGCTTCTACCTAGATGTCAAGTAGTACTTACAGCTAGTGGTTAGCAATTCCCTTCTCTTCCCATCAAATGAACCGCATGGATTGTCCAAATGAACTTAGTTGTATCTGATCCCCAGCTAACACTTCTCCGGGTAAAATCAATTACTCCCCATTCTAATTCTATAAGTAGATCACTTAAGCCAGTGAATATGTGAGCAAAGAAAATGGGGCTCTTTCAATGAAGTCCAAGATAATAGCTTTAGAAAAAAGAGAAGAAATGCAAATCACTGTGAAATAGGTTTGTCACACACAGGTAAGAAAAAAATCTCCACACATGGAAGTACTTAAAAAACATGTCTCAGCTTTCACTCACACTTTAAAGAGCCTACACTTTCCTGCCAGTGCTTGCTGGATGCAGTTTATATTTGGGAAATGGTAAGAGTGCATGTGTATCTGATTTTTAAATTAAACTGTGAAAAATTGAGTGATTGCTGTCAGCCTGGGGCAGTGATGTGAGCTGAGGACATGCAAAATCTGCCAGGCTCTGATTAATCTCTGGTCTTTTGCAGGGATAGAGGCTCACGCACAAAAAGAAAGCAATGAATTGGGCTTAGTTGCACAACTAATAAAAGCTCCATGCCTTGGCCCTGAGCCAGATCTGGAGTCTCTGTCCTCTGCATAGGTGGCTTTGGTTACACGTAGCATGGGAACTTAAATTAACATATATCTAACTATAACAGAAGCACTGAGGGATACACACAAAGAAATGCTGCTGCTGCCAAGGACCAGCCTCAGCGGGAAGAGGGGTTCTGAGGAAGGGGTTTTTGGGAGCAGCGAAAAGAATGACTCAAAGTCAGTCAGTCATGGGGTATAAGCTGACAGCCTTGTGTTCTACTCCAGACAGGGCTCTCAGGAGTTCTCCAGATAGCTCAGCTCTGCAGAGCTGAGTCTTTTATTTACATATAAAAGCCCAGTCTTTTATTTACATATCAATTCAGTTATTTATTCCAGTCCCTTTTTGTTCACCCCCCCCCATCAGCATTCCTTGACCCCAACCCCTTGATTCTTAGAAAGAGACAGCAAGCTCATTTTTTTAACATTGGAAATGAATTCAGAGATCTGCTTGCTTTTGTAAGCAAAGACAATAAGCTAGCTGGGGGAATACTATCCTGAGATTACCATTCCCACCACAGCCTGGCCCCAAACTAGCTCTGTCCCAGTCTGACCTTGAACTCAGGATCTGCCTCCCTTTGTAAGCACAAACAAAGAAGGGATCTTGCCCTGCGATTACTACTCCCCAGATCTCTTTCTCTCCTTCCTTAGTATCTTTCTAACAAGCTGGCTCCTAGTGCAGCTGCCTCTGTTCTTTTAGCACCATGAAGCCCCTCATATAATTCATACTGCCTCCTTATATTTTACATAGTTGAGAAATTATATATTTTTTGAACTCATGTTTTCAGAGTTCTTTCCCACAGCCTTAAGGGCTGCCCTGAAGGTTGCAGCATTCTACCATTTGGCTGAGACATTAGAGACACCCTTATCTCCCAGACTCATGCTGGCTCTGATTTTCATGGACATTGTGCCCCTGATTATCATTAACCTTGTCAGAGAGGATATTGCCTGATAACCTTGACAGAGAATATTTCCTGAAGGAGGAACACAGAGTTATATATATATATATATATATATATATATATATATATATATATATTTCTGTTATTTATACAAATAAGCCTCATGTTCAGCAACTATCAACACTTGTGGAGGCCCATGCCCTGCTAGCTCTGGTTCTTGGGCCTGAACCACGTCATGCTGTCCCTACCATGACCATGCAGGACTTAGCACTGGACACACAGAATGCCATAGGTTGGGAGGGGGCAGGATATGCATGTGTTGTGTAGCTATGATCAAAGAGAAAAGTAGGCTGAAGCAAAATCTTACTGGGTTGAGTCTGATTCCAAGACTATAAAGTAAAATACATGTATTTAATTGGCTTGGCAGTTTCACCAGTGTACATGTCGCCAAAAGATACCATCACATTACATGATGAGGGTTTGCATAAAGTTCCACTCATATGTCTTGCATAGATGTTCTTCCCCAATTTGTACCAGACAACTGAAACTTAAGTTTTAAAATAGAATTGTGAAAGTAAAGAGACCCACATTCCAGATCTCCTGAGTTGTTGCTGAGAAATTTGCTAATTCAAGCTCCACTTGTTTTTTTTTTTTGTAAAGATTTGTTTGTTTATTTGTTTGTTTGTTTATTGTATGTAGGTACACTGTAGCTGTCTTCATACACACCAGAAGAAGGTATCAGATCTCATTACAGATGGTTGTGAGCTACCATGTGGTTGCTGGGATTTGAACTCAGGACCTCTGGAACTGAGCCATCTCTCCAGCCCCTCAAGCTCCATCTGTTACAGACAGGGGAGTCCAGAGCCAGCCCTTATCCAGATGATACATTGGAGTGTTCTAGTCTACCTTGAAGTGTGTCTTTGTGTATGTAAGGGTTAAGAATAATTATTATGTTAGTTCATAGCACTTGTATACTCACTGGAGGCTTTGTTCTTTCTCTATGATGTCATCTTTCCTTCCTCCAAAATGAGTTACCAAGGGCAGTAAATGCCATATCACAACATAAGCAAACAACAAACTGGGCCAACTTGGCTAAGCAATCTGTACTCGTTTATCTAATTTCCCCAATTCTCACCTAAATGGAAATAAGGAAAAAAAATAAGGAGAAACAAAGACTTTAAAGGGTGAGTCTGTGATTTGGGGGTGGGATTGTACTGAGGACTGAATGCCAGGAGAGAGAGAACAGTCTAGAACATGGCTCAGAACGGCTGCAGTGTGAAGAAGAGTCAGAGACATCTCTGACCTCAGAAGTGAGAGGAATCAATGGCTGAACCTGACGGTGGTCTTTCTCCTTGCTGCCTCTCCCTCTCATTCATATGAGTTTGTAAATATATTCACTGTGAAACCGACCTAGACTGGGGTTAATATGTCTGCCCCACCTCAGCAGCCATTCTACACCCCTAATTCTGCCACAAAATGTTCATGACTGCTAAGAAACCACGTAGAGATATATCTCATGGCTTTAAGAAACCAGTCCTTTTCTGTGGAAGTCTTGGGATGTAGAAACAATAAGTTTAGTAAGTTTATGGTCCAACCATAAGCTAGAGAACAGGTCTTGGTGGCTACTTGTGCATATACCCAGAGACAGTAGAACCCCAGATGAAAATTTTATCATACATGCTGAATTCCACTGACTTTTCATATTAACCATATGGATATAGCCAAAAAAAAAAAAATCTCCAAGTGATATAGCTACCATATCACTAATTTTAGGAACTTTCAGATGTCATTTCATATCAACTAGTTCAATATAATCTAGCTCTCCCCATGATGGAGAATGACAAGAGTTCTGTCCTCAGCCAGACAGGAAACCAGCTAGACTGAGGTGAAGCAGTTCTTGCATCATCTCCTACCATCCCTTCCAAAAGCAAGAACTCTTTGCCCAGAGGGATTGTAGGACAATCCCTCTCTGAAGTATCAGCAACCAGAGTAAGGTCACTGGCCCCCCAGGAACCACCTCTTGGCAAGAGAAATGAGCTGTTTGCAGGATGAAGAGGATTGTCTTCCAGCAGTGCCTCTCACACTGGGGAACAGCATCAGAATCACCCTGGGCCCACACTCTCCTCTCACCTAGCATGACTGAAGCCTTTGGTTTAGTCCCAGAACCCAAAACAAAAGCTTGGATTGCTAGCTTCATCCCAGAAGTTCTGCTAAGTCTAGAGCTGGGGAGTGGATTGGCCTTCAAGATGCTGATGGTGCAGGTACCTGAGGGGCCCGGCTGTGAAAGGAGCCACCCTTTCCCCCGGGTTTCAAAGAACTGATTTCCTGCCACAGGCTTTAGGTTGTGCACTGTGGTGCACACTTCCGGCTCCTGTGCTCAGAGCTTAGTCATTGCTCTTGGTCAGGGACACTGTTTAACCTACACAGCAGCTGAATGCTAAAGTACTCGGAAAAAGACCTTTGGTAGGAAAGGAAAGCAGAAAGACCCTCTGCTACTGTTCTGTGTCTATCTGAGTGGATGAGATTTTTCTTTTAATCTGTTTGGTTAGAAATACTTTTGTAGCCAGACATGATGTAGTGCATCTTTAATCCCAGCACTTGGAGGCAGAGGCAGGGGAAATCTCGGAGTCTGAGGCCAGGCTGTTCTACAGAGCAAGTTCCAGGACAGACAGGGCTACACAGAGAAACCCTGCCTACCTGACTAGGAAGAGAGAGGAAAAGGGAGATGGGGAGAGGGAGGGAAGAGGAGGATGTGGAGGGAGGAAGAGGGGAGGGAGGAGAAGGGAGGGGAGGGGAGGAGAAGGGGGAGAGGGAGAAAAGAAAGAATACTTTTGTAGTGCACACTTTCCTATTAAGGAATTTTCTCTCCTTGTTTTCTTTTCTTTGAGTTTTTCTTTACATCAAGACTGAAGATATGGGTGGAGCTTCTGTAGGTCAGAGCAAGTGTTCTCACAAAGGTACCAACGATATAGTTAGACTTGTTATAATAAAACTGAGAAAATATTGACTTAAGACTTGCACCAAAATTTATCTTACAAAGACACATGCCCCCACTAGAAAACTACTTTGAGAAAGTCTAGAGGGAAAGTTCAGCTCTGTGCCTCCCACAGCCACCATGAAGGTCAGTGCCAGGTTTTGAGAGGGAGCTGAATAACCCACAAACAGGGAGTAACAATGGACCCCCGTGACACCAGGAGCAGGGAAAGAAAGGGAGAGACACGGGATCTCTGAGAGGGACAAGGAAGGTTGCAGCCTGTGCAAGCCATTCTATGGTGGTGGAAACTAAGTCGCTAAGTTTCAAGTGTGACAGGAGATGGTCCAGACAGCTGACAAGGATGCGGGAGACCAAGCAGGCAGAAGAAACCCTAACTCCTTTGGTCTGGATGTTTATCCACCACGTGCCGGTTCCTAGAGTGTGAAGTGTCTCAAGGCAGTCCCATCCTAGCTGACTCCTACTTGTACAACAAGTCTGTATGGGGAGAATGTGCTGCAGCCTGCTGAGGTCACCAGTCCACCTGAGGAGTGTGGCCTGAAAGGCTGCTGCAGAGGCTCCTGTCTGGAAGCCTGCAGGGCGGAACATCCACTGTGTCACAAAGTCACCAGGGCTAGGAGTAACTGAGGGCTAACAGTTCACTGTGTTCTCCGGGGGAACAAATCTGAGAGCCCCTGGGCTGGAGTTCAGCCATACAACTAACCAGAAAAGCTAAATGTGAATTAATCTGTAGACCCTCCACTAGTACAGAACTATCATTATTATTCCATTCACCCAGCAATTTAATGTATTCTGTCCATTGATTTCTTCTAACATTCTTGTATCGTTCAAACCATGTCTTTTTTTTTTTTTTAAAAAAAGAGTATTTCCCTTTCTGTTTACAGCCACAATTATTATCTTTCCACATTTTCTGTGGCCTATTCTCCTTTTTCATGTCTCAATTGCTGGCTGGACTGTTTGTGCCCAAACATAAAATCAACTCATACGATGCATTCTGTGTGACTAGCTGCCTCCTTTACAGATCTGATGGCCGGCCTTGTCACAAGACTTCCAGGGAAGTATCTCTCAGAAAGCATAATGCTATTACCTTGAAGGCAGCCATTGTTTAACTTATTAGGGGGAAAAGCATGATGAGAAATGCATTGGTCATTTAGTCTCATAATCCAAAGTTCAATTGAATTCCATCTCTTTGTCTCCAAGGAGGCTCATGAGGTAGGGCAGATGTCCACGTCAGCTGACCTTTGTAGCATTTGTCTTCCTGACCCTCAGGGAAGAGGACCTGGCAAAGCAAGACAGAAGTGCCATGGAAGCACTGGCCAAATTACAGGACTTCTGAGCTGACTTCAATCTGTTGCAGATTATAACCGTGCAAGAGAACGGTTTTCTGTTGTTTTGTAGCTGCAACTGCTGAGAACATTTGGCAGAAGGAAGACTCTAGCTTCTTAGCTCCCTCTACTGGACGTTCAGCAACGTGTGCTTTTTCTGTGGGGTTCCAGGTGTGGTGCCACACATAAATCGAGTCCACAGCAAAGAGGAAAGTGAACCTGGGTTACTTCTTAGGGACCCAGGGGCTCCAGGTGAAGGAGGATGGTCCTTCCGGCATGAGGGATGGCCAGCTGCATCACTCAAGCCTACAGAAGTCCTGTCGTCTTTCCACTGTACTCCTCAGCACTCATGTGGGCATTTAAGCTAAGGGGGAGCTCAGCCACCATGTTCTTTCAGTTCCTACCTCCCTGGGGAAACACCTTTCTACGGGGTAAGTCCTCTGTGACTCTCTCCCTCAGACACCACTTCCCCGGCAGTTCCTCTCTGTCCCTCTAGTTCACTGGAAATAGCCAAGGGTGTGTGAACCCCAGCCCCACTCCACCCCACCCCCACAGGACACAGAGCACCAATAGGAAGACCCCTTTCCTCACTCCCATCTGTCAGGTCTGGTCACCAGCTGACCTGACATAGCCGAAGTCTTCACAGACAACTGCACCCCCACTGCCCTTCCTCTTCTGATACCAGTTTGCATCAGCACGAAGCGTTTTCCCCAAAGGATTTGTGAAAAGACCAAGCAGCACCAGATGCTCCAGGTGCAATTGAAATCACTACATGTAAATTAATTTTATAGGGCTTCCTCACCAGAGTGGTGAGGTGCTGGAGGCACATGTGTCCAGTATCAAGAACAGGAAAGGCCAAATAATTTAGCCAGGAAATTATCTTTAGAAGTAATATAGGGAAACAAAAAATTTTTTTGAAAAATTTACAAGAAAAATATTTTCATTTTTAAGAGATGATAATAGTTAGTAATAAGGAAACGAAAAAGAGACTTAACTTCAGGGTGTGTATGTTCTAATCAATCACAAAATCTTAAGCTCTCATATCTAATTTTCAAATATGTTTGTATTTTTTTATGTGTATGAGCATTCTGTCCACAGGTGTGTCTGCCCAGGACATGCATGCCTGGTGCCTGTGGAAGTCAGAAGATGGCATTGGATCCCCTGGAAATGGAGTTACAAACAGTGGGTACTGGGAATTGAACCTGGGAACTTGGAGAAAACAGCCAATGCTCTTAACTGTCCAATCAAATCTCCAGCCCTTTTAAGTCTTTTTTTTTTTTTTTAGATGTAAAAGAAGTGTGCATATTGATTCATGTTATTGAGATGTGGGGATGGGGTTTGAGACTTTGTGTGTGTGTGACTTCATAGCGATTCAGAGATGTTGCCTTTGATTGTACCAAGTCTTTCCACACACGTCTCAGCCTGGCTGCAGACATACCATCCTTCTCCTTGCCTGCTCTCCTCACTAGCATCTCCTCTTCTCCTGCACTTCAGGCTCCTCCCACACCCACATGTCCATCTCTCAGATGACATTGGTTCCTTATCCCTCCATGATTACTTGCATCCTTGAGTCATCTCCTTTGGGTTATTTAGATATTAAAGCTCTATCCCCCAACTGTGAACTAAAACTCTTCCTTTTAATGGAAACCCAACATCAGCTGTCTGGGGGATACAGGAAAAACTAATCCGAAAGTCTTCAGTCCCACATCCTTGAAATCCAAGCCAGCTCTTTCTGATTTCTGTGAATCTCTATCGTTCTCTTGGGGTGCACATTGTGTCCTGTGTGGACGTGGATTCAGACTCAGCCTGTCTCCTGTGTTTCATAGGATTTGCTGGAGGTGTGGAGGTTCTTTCCACAGCCACTCTACCACCTCATGTGCTCCCTCACACTTTCCTCCCTCTCTGAGTAGGAGTTTGACTGGCTCTTGGAGCCCAGAGAGATTCTCTACCGTACTCAGCAAAGTGCTCTGGAAGCAGTTAAGGATGATGTTCTTGCAGCAGAGAGAAATGACAAAAGTATATATTTAGGGCTGGAGAGGTGGCTCAGCGGTTAAAAGCATTGGTTGCTATTCTAGCAGACCTGGGTTTGATTCCCAGCACCCACACAACAGCTCATAACAACCTCTAACTCCTATTCCAGGGGATCCAACACCCTCTTCTGACCTCCACGGGCACTGCACTCATAGGTTGCACAGACATATATGCACTCAAAACACCCACTACACATATAAAAATAAAATATGAATAAATTTTTCTAAGGAAAACAGACATTTAGGTATTCCTTTGGGGAGAAGCATCCCTTCTTTCGGAAGGCAGGACTTCTACAGCTTAGCGAACACCCCTGTAACTACTCTCCCTCATCGCCCACACGCTAGAAAATGCCCCCTGATTCACTAGAAGCAGCTCAAGGTAATACAAATTTCATCTTTTAAGAATCTGCCCTCTTATCCTATCAGGAGATATCCAAAGCATGACCTTTGTATCTTCCATGTTGTTGTAAATTATTTTCTACGAACAATCCTCAGCTCTCCATGTAATCCTGAGACCTCTTTAACCCTTTTGTAGTCATTCTGTGAACTACGTGTACACACATATATAGATATAACTGTGTTGGGTGTAGTGCTTTATCTCAGAGTTAATATTAATATTTAAGATTGGAATGACAGAATCTGTATTTGCCAACAACCACCCATCAAGGGAAGTCATGACTGTTTAGAAAACTGCAGCCACCGGGTGGTGGTGGCATACGACTTTAATCCCAGCACTTGGGAGGCAGAGGCAGGCAGATTTCTGAATTCGAGGCCAGCCTGGTCTACAGAGTGAGTTCCATGACTATACAGAGGTATATAGTCTCTGTATAGCCAGGGCTATACAGAGAAACCCTGCCTCAAAAAAACCAAAAACAAAAAACAAACAAACAAACAAAAAAGAAAGAAAGAAAAGAAAATTGCAGCCAACCAACCCCATGTAGCCTGTAAATTTATTGGTTAGTCATGAAAGTCTGATTTGCAGAAGAAACAGAAGTGTGTGTATAGCATGATGTGCTCATAGAAAAAGAACAGTGTCCCAGTCCTGGGAGCCAACTGACAAGCTGGCCAACCAACAAGCTCTGCCTGTTTGTTAGGCACTATTATATTAGACCAGGTGAACCACAGTCAGCCATCCCCTGACTCAATACTAAGGACTGGTTCAGCCTGGAAATGGAGACTCAGAAGAAAGTGCAAAGTAGCCCAGGCTTTGCTCTCATCCGGCTGGAATGTATTCTTCATAATGAAAACTCATCATGTTTACAGGAAAGCCTGCTACAGCACTCAAAGTGAAAAGATCTTTCAGTGAAGGACTTCCATAAGAGCCATGAGCCATATGGAGAGAAATGGGTGAAACATGAGTGGTGAACACATTTCCTGTCCAAATTTGCTCATTGACCAAACCTCTTTTCTGGTAGCCAGCCTTACTAGTATTTAAAATAATAACATCTTGACAATCAGGGGGAAAGCCCAGAGATCATTAAATGCATCACTCAAATCAGCCTCTGCAGACCACACCTTCAGTCGGGTTTAAACATAGTGTAGACCCCTTCACTAAGAAAATGGGTGCCGCTTCAAGCACCTCCTTTTGCTGTTCTTTTCAGTTCTGTGGAACCCTGGCTGAGCTGGTTTTTCTCCTGCTTTAGTCTTCAGTCCCCTTCCTACCTCTGACTAACTAGCATAAGTAGCCATGGCTTATGCCAATGGGAGGAAGGCAGGGGGTTGGTTCCTGAGGCGTGGTGTTTCCGAAAGCTCTATGACTAACCAACTCTCCCAGAAATTGATACACCATCCCCCCCAGGACCCTGACAACAATGCACACCACAATTCTTCCTCTTTTAGGAATAGGAAGATTGGTGAGTTGCAAGACCAGAGAGTCTTCTTCCAAATCTAAACTAGTTCTGTGATCCTTGCTTCATTGACTAATCTCCTAGCACGCTCCTCAACTGGAAAGCCAGGAGGCTGGATGAGGTGGGCTCTAAGATGCTTTCCTGGGCAATGTGAGTTATGTGGCATAAAAGCATTTCCATAATCTGACCTTTCCATGGTTTAAACCAGGTAGCAACCCAGCATGCAAAGCAGATAGCTTGTTGGCTAAAAAATGGCTGCCTGTAAATGTCATTGATAAACTCTTGGTTTTCATGCTACACGTATTTCCTTACAAAATTCCCCTTTCCCGTTATTTAAAACAATGATATATCAACTGCAGCTACATCAGCTTGATTATAAACTGTCACATAAAAAAAAAAAAAAACAATTCTAGTTTCTGATGTCCATTCTGCCACGTTGCTAGGCAGTAAATGGATTTGTGATATTTCTTCTAATTCATTCAATTAATAAGTAGAAAATAATGGCTCAAAGTTGTTTTGATTGGCCAGTACAATGGCTCAGCAGTGCAGAAGGAGAAGCTTGCTGCCAAGCCTGATGATCTAAGTTCAACCCCCAACAACAACAGGGTGGAAAAAGAGGACTCCAGCAAGTAATGTCTGACCTCCACACATATACCATGGCAAAAGTACCCATGTATGCACCCCAACATACACACAAATAAATATTAAAGTTTTTCATTGCTTTGGGATACATGAACAATGTAATATTTTCTAACCAATTCCTTTTTTCCCCACCTATGGGAATTTCACATGAAAATGACAAATGCATGCTTTCTCTGCCTCGCTGAAGTGCAGCATAGCACCAACTGGGCTCTGGGAACACAGGAAGGGTCATGACCTAAGATGAAAGGAAAGGACACAGAGCAAATGCTAGAAGGCAGTAGAGTTGTGCTTGGTCTTATTTTTAAGTGGCTGCCATAAATCTGGTTGTGCATTAGCACTTTTCCTACCAAATGCACAGTAGCTAAGAAGTTCATGTGGTGGGACAGGGCAGGACACTCAGGGACAGTTGCCCTGGTTGGCTTTTCTGTTACTATGGACAAACATTCTGACCAAAACCAACCTGGGGAGGAGAGAGGGCTTATGTGGCTTACACTTCTAGGGTGAGGGAAGTTAGGGCAGGAACTCAAGGCAGACATGTGGAGGCAGGAACTGAAGCAGAGGCCATGGAGGGATGCTGTCTATAGGCTCATTCACTGTCTCATGCTCAGATAACTTCCTTGTACAGCCCAGACCCACCTGCCTAGGGATGATGCTGCCCTCAGTGGGTAGCCCCTCTCCCATCAATCATTAGTCAAGACAATTCTTCACAGACATGGCCACAGGCCCATCTGATCAAGGTGATTTTTCAAACTGAGGCTCTCTTCCCCAGTGACTCTAGGTGGCAACATCAAGTTGACTGACAATAAAGATATGGATGGTTAACTAGAAGAGCAGGTATGTGTTTTGTGGCAACAGGGATCCAGGAGCGGGTAAGGGAAGAGGCGTCATGTACTGGGGAGACAGACTCCAGAGACCAGCATTGAGGCGTAGATCTACTGTGTTGCACAGCAGCAAGTGTTTCTATTCAGGTTTTGAACCAATGGGGAATCAACACGAGCTCTGGAATAACCAACCACCTCACTGGCAGTCTGGGGAGATGCCAGGCCACCAGCACCAGAGTGGACGTCTTTACTCTGAGGTGCCACTAGTTTACTAGGGTGCTCTATTTTGTGTCACACCATATGCCAGTGGACATGAGCCCTGGCACTATTAGAGTGTGAAGATGGAAGCCTCCCTCACCGTTCTCTGGGACCCACCCATAGCGTCATAACCAGTCGGTGATTCACGTGAGACACTGCACTTTTTCTGGGAGACCATGCCTATAGACAGCTACAGAGAAGGATCACAGAAGACATTCTCTTGCAGGGGATACCACATCATTCTGTGTTTTTACTCACAGTATATGAATGCTGGTCCTCATGGTCTTGGTAATGTATTTGTTATATTTTAAGCATTCCTGATTGTGAGAACTGGAATCTCCTTGAGACTTTAGTTAGCATTCCTTTGCTAATAATACTGCTGAGGATATTTTATTGTTCTTGTTAGCCATTTATGTTTTTCCTTTGGGAGCCCTGTGTCTGCCCATATCAACTGTTTCACTGTGACATTTCTATATTGGGTATAACTTGTTTTGATCATAATCTGCCCACTATTGTCACACCTTAGGTTCTCCTGCCCCTAGACCTTGCCAGTAGATGCCTGGATTCCACATATGAGAGAAAGCACGTGATAAGCGTCTTTCTGAGTCTCGTACTTAGTTGCTTGCTATGATAATCTCCAGTTCCATCCATTTTCCCACACACGTTTCGTTCTCTTTGTTTATTGAGTATCTGTTTCACACTCTCTGTACCTGTTTATATGCTGATGGGTTCTTAGGTTGGCTCCATGTCTTAGTGGTCATGGAGAACAGTGTGCTGATAGGCCACTGCCTCTACTGTCGGCTGACTTTGATTCCAGTATACTAGGAACAGTAAAGCAGGATCATATGGCAATACTACCTTTAATCGTTTGGAAGCCTCCATACTGATTTTCATCATGACTGCACAAATTTACATCCACATAGGCAGGGTTATGTTGCATGTACTTTTGCTCTACCTGCCTTTGCTACAGGAAGCAGACCACTCTACCAGGACCCCCAACCCCCACATACACCACCATTCCCTTGGCTTCCCTTGAATCCAAGGATAAAACGCGCGCACACACACACACACACACACAGAGTTGTTCCTTTTCAACTTGCCTTCTTGTCACAATTACTGGGTGCTATTATCTCCCACCTGGAAAAAACCCATAACCTTATTAATTTCTTATCTCTGTCTCTCCCACCTGCCCTAAACTTCAGTTGCTAAACTCCCTCTGAACACCGGCCTATAGGAGCACCCTGTGTGGTCACTCCATTTTGAGAACTCACATTGTTACTTGGTTCTTCCCTCTCCAAAGCATGGAGAATTCCATTCTCCTCCCTTGCATTTCCCTAACGGCCTCCAGGGACCGGGAAGTCCTGCTTGTACCTTCCGACCAACAATTGTCCCTTGGCTTTCTTTCCTGACAAATCAAGAACCAATTAGGATCAGGACCTTAACAAGTGAGTACTTTTTAAAAAGTTCTTCATGTATATGATCTATCAGTCCCTCACTGAGGGAATAGTTTACAAGAGAATTTTCTCCTACTATTCTGTGGACTGTCTGTCTAGATATGTGTTTTACACATATCACATATATGTGTGATACAATCGAATTGGTTGGTCCTGACTGTTACTTCCTTCACTGTTGGAATCTTCTTCAGAAAGTTGTCGCCCTGCTTCTGACTGCAGGCATCTGCACTTGGAGCTTTAACCTCATATTTGTACTTAGGAGTTTGTTCCACTTTTTAATTTATATTTTTAAAAGATTTATTAATTTATTTTATTTATATGAGTATACTGTAGCTGTCTTTAGACACACCAGAAGAGAGAATCAGAACCCATTACTGGTGGTTGTGAGCCACCATGTGGTTGCTGGGAATTGAACTCAGGACCTCTGGAAGAGTAGTCAGTGCTCTTAACTGCTGAGCCATCTCTCCAGCCCTTGTTCTACTTTTAATTCAAGCTGAAAAATACGGACCTCTTTTCCTTTTACATTGTGTGTGCCTAGTTTTCTCAGCACACACATTCATAAAAGATGCTGTCTTTTAAGTAGTGTATATTTTATATACATGTGTGTATAAAGACATTGATAATATATGTAAATTATATCTACATATACATGCCTTTCCTTTTAAGGCATATTCCTAGCTTTTTCTTCTTTCTGAGGCTGTTGTGAATGGGATTGTTTTCCAGGTTCCTTTCTCAATAGACTCATGGTTATTATACAAAGAGGGTACAGTGATTTCTTATGTTGATTTTGTATCCTCCTGTTCTGCTGGATTCATCAGGTCTGCTGGCGTCTTTTTGGTATTCTCTAGAGTCATCACACCTTCAGAGGGGAATAGCCTGGCCTCTTCCTTCCTTACAGGTCTCATTTCTGATGCTGGAGCAAATCCTTCAGTTCAACCCCATTCAGTCAGTATCACCATGGCTGCTGACAAGTGCTCTGCACTCAGCCACAGCCTCAGTTGGTTGCTGGTCTGAGGCTTGTTACATGGGGGCTTCTCTATGTTGAGATACAACCCCATATTCCCACTTTCTTCGGGACTTTGGCACAAGTTTGTTGAGTTTCTTTAAATGACTTTATTTTTTGCTAAGCTGGTTCTTGATTTGACTTATTACTGCATTATAGATATTGATTTGTACTTATTGAAACAGTCATTCATCCTGGAATGAGACCAACCTGTCCATAGGATTCAATCTTTTAAGTGTGTTGTCAAATTTTGTTGAGAATTTTTTCATCTATGTTCATCGAGGAAACTGGACTATATTTTCTGTTCCTATCTAGTCTTCATCTGGTTTGGGCAATGCTGGCTTTGGAGAATGGGTTCAAGGACAGGTTTCAGAAATGTTGGTCACTGATGTAGTAAGCTTTGCCCGCAAATGCCTCTCTCCTGAAGTTTTCTTTGTTGGGAGAATTGCTATCAATTCATTGACTGTTTAAGAAATACTTTCTTGGTTCAATTTTTAAATGTCATCTGAGTCTAAAATTTTATCCAGCTCTAGAGTTTCCAATTTATTGAACTAGAAGTTTTCCAAATATCCTAACGACCCATTAGATTTCAGTGGTATCTGCTATTTTATGACTTTTTCCTATATAGTTCTATTAAGTCTTTCCTTTCCTTTTTTTTAAAGAATTATTTATTTATTTTACGTATATGAGTACACTGTAGCTGTCTTCAGACACACCAGAAAAGGGCATCAGGTCCCATTACAGATGGTTGTGAGCCACCATGTGGTTGCTTGAAATTGAACTTAGAATCTCTGGAAGAACAGACAGTGTTCTTAACCACTGAGCCATCTCTCCAACCCCTTTTCTTTCCTTTTCTAACTTGTTTTTGGGGTTGTCAGTCTTTAATCTTTCCAAAAAAATCAACTCATTAGTTCACTAGTCCTTTGTACTTCATATGTATTGTTATTTTAGACTGTTTCATTAATTTCAGTTTTATCTTTATTATTCTTATTCTTACTTCCACTGTTTTTGTGTTTGGTTTATTCTGTTTCTCTAAGATCTTGAGATATACCATCAAATTGTTTAGTTGGACTATATTTTCCTCTATGATATGCCCAAGTCTTTTCTTTGGCTGTTTTTTGTTGTTTAGTTTTTATTTTTAATTTTTAATATCCATTTAAATATATGGATATAAATCCTGCTGTAGGATGCGTACTGTAAGCTGTGCCTTTTTCTCCAGAAATAACAACTCTGAGTCTCAAATATACTTACAAATACTGAGGCCATATAGCTAGGCTCATTCACTGACTAGCTCATAACTTAACACATTTGTTCTACTTAAAGTTCTGCCACAAGTCTGGTTACCTCTGCTCAGCTTTCATGACTGTTCTCCTTCCTGGCCCGGGGTGAACACACACACACACACACACACACACACACACACACACACACACACACACATTCTGCACACACTTGCTTGGATCTATCCCAGAATCCTTTCTGCCTACCAGATGTTCCACCTCTATTCTACCCTTTCCTATAGGCCATAGGTTTTTTTTGTTTTGTTTTGTTTTGTTTTTGTTTTTTTTTTATTGACAGGTGATGTATCTGTACAATACACAAGAGATTCACTCTACAAAATCCTTTCAGAGATACATATGACAAGTGTTTTCTCTTGGTTTGTGGCTTGCCTGTTTGTTTTCTTGGTATCTCAAATGAGTAGAAAACTTTAATTTTAGGAAATTCTAATATATCAAAATTGTATTTTCTGTTAAACTTTTATGTTCTGTCTGATGAATTTGATTCTTGTGCCTAAGGTTCTAAAGATGTTCCCTTATATTTTCTTTGCAATCTTACCTATGTTTTAAATCTTCAATTCATCTAAAATAATTTTGTTGACTTTAGACAGAAGATTTGTAATTCATTTCTGTCTTGGTTAGGGTTTTACTTCTGTGAACAGACACCATGAACAAGGTAGCCACTCTTATAAGGACAACATTTAATTGGGACTGACAAGTTCAGAGATTTAGTCTATTATCATCAAGGCAGGAGCACGGCAGAGTGAAGACAGGCATGGTACAGAAGGAACTGAGAGTTCTACATCTTCATCTGAAGGCTGCTAGAAGAAGACTGGCTTCTAGGCAGCCTGGATAAGGGTTTTAAAGCCCAACCCCACAGTAGCACATCTTCTCCAAGAAGGCCACACTTACCCCAAGGCCACACCTCTGAATGGTGGCACTCCCTGGGTTAGGCATACTCAAAACATCATCATCACAATTTCCTTCTGTTTAAATATCCAGCGATTTCAGCAACATTTCCTGAAGAGAAAATAAACAAAAATCTATTTTATACCTTACGTTGTCTTGGCACTTTTTCAAATATGAGTTGGCTAAGGGGCCTATGTGGATATCATCCTAGACCTCCTGCCTTCCCTTGATGCTCTCCCTAACTTAGGCCAATCCTAACATTTGTTCCTTAGTGTGGCCATGTGCTGTGTAATGTGGAGCAGGGTGGTGTGTGCCCTTTAACCTTGCTTTAACTCTTTCTCCTCCTTAACTCCCCCAATATCTAGAGCCATAGACAGTTGTAAGAGTCTCAGAGCTGCAGTGTGCTGCTCTAGAAGAGAATCTGAGTTCAGTTCCCAGCACCCACATCAGGCAGCACACAACTGCCTCTAACTCCAGCTCCAGGGAATCCTACACCCTCCTCTGGACTTCACAGGCACCAACATTCGTGTGCACATGCCCACACAGAGACTCACATAAATCTTGAGGCTGAACATGAAATTTTTCTATAGAAAAGAGTTACTAAGATTTTAAATGGCACTTAAAATGAATTCACAAAAAGTGGGAAGAGTAAATCTTAATAAAACCAAGTCTTCTAATCCACAAACATTGACTTGTTGATCAGATGTAACTATATACATTATTCTTAATTAGATTTCATTCCCCCTTTAATGATTATAGAATTTCATAGCTATAAGTGTAGACAGGTATACAACTTTTCTTCCTAAATGTGTAATGAAATCTAATGCTGTTGTAGACAGTAGTACTTTAATATTTATATTTATTTTCCAATTGCTTGCTGCTGCTATGTACTTAAATAACTGACTTTATGTTCAGGTTGACAACAAACTGCAGATTCACTAAGTTGAATTACTAGCTCTAACAGGTTGCTTTATAAATTGCTTGAGACTTCTACAGACAGAACTAACTCCATCATATAAATAATAGTCCCCCAATCTTGATGTCTTTTATAAGAATTGTCATAGTTCAGTGAAGCTTGTGGCACAGTGTTGGGTAGAACGAGCCAGAACAGGTGACAACCAGGTCATGAGCCTAGACTACTGGCAAATGGTGTTCATGTAGAAGCCCTTCTGCAGGTTGGGGATGCTTCCTTCTGTCAGCAATTTCTTGAACCTGAAAAATCAATAACTGATGTTTTATTTAGCTGATCATATATAAAGTTTTATCATTTATTCTGTTAATGTGTTGAGCTGAGTTGGTTGATTTGTAAGTGCTGTGTCAATCTTGCAAGCCTAAGATAAATTTCGGGATGTGATTTTGTTAAATCTTTCATCTAGATTAACAAGGGACAGTAGCCAGTGATTTCCTTTGATTACACAACCTCCACCAGACTTCTGGCTTACTAAGCATTTTGGACTAGAGTTTGGTGATTGCCATGGCTACTGTTGTTTGCTTCTGGTGGGAAAGTATTGAAAGGGGACAGGAATTCTTATTGCAAATTTAACTTTTAAATGATAAGAAGTTCTTAAGAATTCTTTCCATTTTCTTTTGGGTGACTTTTGCTAAGTTTTATCTACCCAGAAATTTGTCACTTATCTGAATTCCAAACTTAGTTAAACTAAAATCTGCACCCTTTATGTTTTTCTTTTTTAATATGTAGAGTCTATGCAGGATCTCTCCTGAAGTCTATCTCACTCTTGAAGTGCATGATTGTGGGGTTTTTCCTACTTTATAGTGATTTGTCTTGCAAATTAAATTTTAGATTTTTTTTTCTTTTTTGGTCTTTTTAAATGCAGTCTTTTAATTTGATTTTTTTCTCATTTTTATCTATTTTTATTTCTTTTACTTCCATTCTCATCATTTCTTTTTCCTTCTGTGTTATTTGGATTTAATTTTCTCTTTGGTTTTTAGCATCTTTGTAGAATTTGATATCAGATTTAAACCCTTTTCAAAATAGTCATTTACAACTACAAATTACCTCTAAGAAATGTTTCTGCTATATCCCACAACATACTGATGTATTCTTTCATTATCATTTAACTCAAAATATTTTTAAGTTTCCCTTGTAATTGCTTTCTGGCTCATTTTATTTTATTTTATTTTATAATTTTTATATTTGATTTTTGATGACTTCATACATGTGTGCCATATACTGTAAACACAGTCATCCTGTTATACTCTCTGATCTCCTCTCCCACTCCTAAAGGCCCCTTCCTCCTTCTAAACCATTCCCTCTCTTGATTTCCAGCCCTGTGATGGTGGCACCGCTGTTGTGTATTCACATATACATGCTCATGTATATACAAATACATACATATGCTCACCTTTTTATTCATGTGTACTTAGAAAGAAAAGCATTTAGGGTTTAGACATTTAGCATTTAGGCATTAGCCATTAGGCTTTTCCTATCTCAACCAGAATATAAGTTCTGTGAAGTCAAAGCTTTGTGTGATTGTTCATCCCAAGATCTCCAGTGCTTAGAGCTCTATCTGCCACAGAGTAAATATGGAGTGAATATGCTTGATGTCTTTGAACCAGTGATATCCTGTATGAAAATTGATATTTTTTTCTAAAAAAAAAAAAAAACTAATAATTGTTTGTGAAACCCTGAGCAAATGTCTAGGTCCAAATCACGTTTTCCAAGAAAATAGGGCCTTTAAGATTAAGTGATTATTAAGGTCTCTTTCGGATTATTACCTAGGTGGGCCTGACTCATCGACGTGTGTGGGGATTCCAGAAGCCTTGATGTGTAAGGAGGGGATGAAGGGCTGAGTGAATATGTGTTATTTGACATGGGCACTGCAGAGTCAAGAACCAAGGCCTCAGAGGCACAGAGCAAAGCCTTTCCTTCCGATCAGGCTCAGAGGGATGGCAAAGCCTCTGTGTGGTCCTAGTGCAAAGGCTGATCATGTGAGCAAACCGAGCAGCCCAGCTTCTTCCTCCTGGATGCTTCCATCCTGACGCTGCTGCTGCTGCCGATGGATCTACAGAGACCACCTACGAGGACTACCTAAGCCTCCACACTGCACGAAGTCCTGGGTTGTTTGTTCAGCTCCGTCAGAGCACAGGGCCCGCCTGACTCCAGCATTCTGGACTTGTGTTAGTCATTTCTTCACTCCCTTGTCACCTCTAGCCTGCTCAAGTTCCAGCCACATGGATAGCAGTAGAAGTGCTTTTTGACTGAAGAGTTAACTAAGTATCCACATAGACCAATGAGGAGGGGTGGGGTCTGACCTCACGGTACCTCCGCAACAGGTGCTGAGGCAGAGTTCAGAACCATGGAGAATTGATCCCTTGAAGTCCACTATACATCTGCAGTGGCGTTCACTTTTCTTGAATGGAAATGCCCATCATGTTACTCAAGTGTCGTGAAGTGTTTTTTCTCTGTTTATGGAAACTAACTTATTAAAATAAGGCACCTCTGTCAGAGGTTGCTGCTATATGACATTTAGTTGTTCTGCAGATGCAGCCAGCTGCTCTCCAGGTGAGGACTTAGGGGAAAATGGAGAGTCACAATCTCATGAGCTTCTGGGGCTTCAGAGCCCTTCTGCAAGAGTGAGGTCATGAGGAAAATATGTCCAATGTTATTCCGGCAGGGCTCCCATGCTAAGGTTCTGAGAAGAGAGTTGGCCGTAAATCAGAGAAACTTTTCTCTATGCTGTCTCCAACCAACTGTGGAGCTACCCTGGACCCCAGGCCTCCAGTATGTAACAAACGGCTGTGCCCCCAGTTAGACATGACCTGTTGATACATGTGTCTCTTACCCTTTCTAAACCAACACGAATAATTGTTCTGGAACTTTTGTTTTAACAAAAGAATCAAGAGGGGAAAATTGGCAATAAAGTTTGGAAGTTGGAAACCAAATGGGCTTTACTGTCCAAGAAAGCTAAATCTCAACAGTCGATGTAGACAGATGAGAAGTTGTGCTTGCACCATGGGATCCCCATAGCGCCAAGCATCTGGGAAGCCCTGGATCTTTGGAAGCAGAGATGAGGCTGAAAACTGGAAGATGGATAGCGCCTGAGGAAACAGAATTATTGATCCCACATTCTCCCATCTCTAATGAGCCGAATGCCTGTTCTGACCTTCTTATGAGAAAATTAGAGGTTGGTTTTGGAAATGATTAAACCAAAGAATTCTCCACCTGGGCCACAAACATCTAGTGGGGGACTGTCACTGTAAAACAGGAGGGTCACATGAAAGCTCTTGAGCTAAAGGCTGAGAAAGCAGAAGGGAGAGTAGAATGTCTTCTCTGTGCAATTGGCCAGCCCAGGTGAGAGCTGAAGGAGGCTGCAAGCCTCAGGCCAAAGCTCAGCCAAGGACCCTAGATCCACACTCACAGTATGGCTGCCTCTAAAGATACCTTTGAGATGCCCTTTCTTACGCAAGAGCGAAGATGAAGATGTTCCAGCATTTCAGAAAAGCATGTACTGCCACAGACAGACCAAGGAAAACAGGAAAAGATGAGCAACATCACATTCGCTGTGCACACCTGGGGCCAGATGCTATGCTAAGGGCTGTCCAAGTGCTCACGGAACCAGTCCTCACGAACCACTTAAGTCAAAGCTACTGAGCTAGGCAGGTATTTGCTGACCTATTAGCTTGTTTGAGACAAGATCTCACTGTGTTGTATGGGTTGGCTTCTATTCACAATCCTCCTACCTTAGCCTTCAGAGTGCTGGGATAATGGGACCAGACCACCATGTCTGCAGAAATTAATCGTGTTATTAACTCCATTGAGAAAGAAGAAGAAATTATCATACAGCCACTAAGGAACTTGCCTAAAATCACATTAAAGCAAAGAAGCTGTTATTCTAACTAGGCAATCTGACTTGTAACCATTCGGCCTGTCTCTGTTAGGCTACTATTGCTACAAACACCATGATCAAAAACAAGTTGGGGAGAAAAGGGTTTATTTGGCTTAAACTTCCTCATCTGCAGTCCATGACAGAGGGAAGCTAGGACAGAAACTCAAATAGGATGGGAAGCTGGAGGCAGGAGCTGATGAAGAGGCCATGGAAGAGTGTTGCTTATTGGCTTGCTCAGCCTGCTTTCTTATAGAACCCAGGACCACCAGCTCAGCAGTGGCACTTACTCCAATGTGCTGTGCCCTCCTCTACCGACCACTAATTGAGAAAATACTCTATAGGTCTACCTACAGCCCGGTCTTATGGAGGCACTCTCCAGACTAGGATGCTCTCTCCTCAGATGACTGTACGTAGCTTGTGTCAAGTTGACATAACATTATTCAGCACACAGCCTAAAATATAGTGTCCGATAAATCAAAGCATACTAGTTATCAATAAAGACCGCAAAAAGAACTTCAAAAAGTCCTGCTCTCCTGCATAAGCTAAAAGAAGGAGCTGTATCTAGAAATCAAGAGCAATTTTGTAAGATGAGATGCTTAGCTCAGATGAGACTGCTGAACACCAGTCTCAGTATCCAAAGCTCTGGGCATACCTCAGGGAAGCTCAAAGGGATGAAGGTGTTCCCGAAACAGAGGCTGAGCTTCACAGCTCAGCCCCAGGTTGGCACCTGGCTCGGTACACTTGGCCCCCTCTCCCACGCCAACTCACTGTTCTAAGATCAGTGAACACTAATTCAAAACTGCAGCAGCCCTCAACTTCCGAAGGAGAAAACCATTCTCTTTCCTGAGGCCCGTGAGGCCCTGGATGGTCAACTGTGTGACCGCTGAACACATCTCTTCCTAGTTCCAGCCACAGAGCTTCCTGCTATGCTTCACCTTAGCTCCTGGGTCCTCTGTGCCTTTGCTCTTGCAAGCTCCGACACTGGGAAAGACTGCCCGAGTCTTTGCAGAGCTGACTTCTCTGTCTTCATCTCGAAGAAACCCCCACTGTCTCTGAATCCAAACCACCCCCAGTTCCTTTCTGCCTCGTTCCTCCAATGGTCATATGCTGGCCCTTCACCCTACCCCTCCATAACACGTACACGTTAGAGATTTCTGTCTGGTGCATGCCCTTCTTTGGGTTATTTGATTGATGTAGAATTCATGGAGCTATAAGAAGACATTGGACTTGCCTTGTTCATTGCTGAATTCCGAGTATTCGCTAATATTCAGCAAACACTAAACAGATGTTTGTTAACTAATGACTGACTAACCCTGGGGTGGTAACAATAAAGACCATTTTCGTAGAAATTCTAAATGTTTTAATCTGCAAAATAATAAAGTAGCAGTTTGTGCGAAGTGAAGGAAATGGGTTTCATGTTGTTTGTTCTGCCCAAGGTCCCTGGAGTGACTGAGAGGGGATGATCTGGGCTGAGTGGTGTGCTAACAGCTCTCTAATTCCCACAACCCCACCCACCCACAGTTCCTTAAGCACTAGAGGGAGCAACACTGAGCTGTCTTGAGTGTGTAAACAAACCAAGGCTTAAAGCGGGCTAGAACTCAACACTCCCACCAGGACAACCCAGAGGGAGGGGCCTGCTCACCCACAAGAGCCACAACCAGGCCAGCAACGTGATTCCTGACCAAGAGCTTAGGGAAAACACTACGGAGGAAGCAACTTCCCAGAGCGGGACTACCTCTCCAAGCCTGGAGGACCCCAGTTTGGAGCAGGGATGTTTTGAAACCGTGAAAGAGGGTTTTCTAAGAAAAGCAATTTAACTGTGGCTCTTAAGGACTATCTCCACTACTGTGATGAAGAAGGAAGAACAAGGAGAAATTCTGTGGTAATCCAAATGACTCATCTCACCACGAGTGATCACCTCACTCCCCAAAAATGTCTTGCTCCAGGGAGAGCCCTGTGTCCTCAGCACAACAGAGCAAGACTGGCCCAGGGAGTCCAGCTGTTAGCCCAAAACAGAAAGAGGCTAAATCGAGGAGGGGCCAACCTATCCGCCAAGACTGGAAGCAGAGCTGAGGCTGTGCAAACTTAACATCTCAGAGCGATCCCAAAGCAACCGGCCTGAGGGAATTCTGTGTCCTAAGTGCTGGTGGTCAGAAGTCCAGAGCCACCACCCTGCAGCACAACAGAGTGGGCCACTCCTTCTGAAGGCTGTGCAGGGAGAGCAGTTGGCCTGATGTCTCGAGCATCGAGTGCCTTGTGTGTGATGCCTTTCCCAGTGTCAGAACGCATTCCTCTAACCTCTGACTCAGAGTTACATCACAGCCGCCTAAAATCACGCATAACTCACCTTCCATTTGCAAGGGGGCTTCCGATGCTGCTCAGGGATCACTGGGTAAACATCCTTACCTAGACTCCATGGTGGCTAATGCAGTCATACTGGCCACAGGAGGCAGCATTCACAGGTTCCTGGAATTTAGAACTCAATAGCCCAGGGCCAAGGTTTTACCCATCACACGATAAAGAGTAACGTGGTGTGTGTGTGTGTGTGTGTGTGTGTGTGTGTGCGCGTGCGTGCGTGCGTGCGTGTGTGTGTGTGTGTGTGTGTGTGTGTGTGTGTGTGTGCGTGCGCGTGTGTGTGTGTGTGTGTGTGTACATGTACATGAATCGAATACTCTCATGGAGAAGGTATCAATGTCTGACTGCTGATTTTTCAGACCAGATGGATGTGCTTTTCTCAGGGCAATCCTCTTTTCTTGGTCAGACTGTGTGCTTATATGGACTGTGAAAAATAGTAGACTATAGATGTTAATATATAGTAGCTATTTGTATATACATCTGCCCAAGCATTAACTAACTGAAGTTTACATTATCAAGTTCATGCACGAGGGTCAGTTCCTCCTTCTTGCCGCATTAGGGCTTCAGCACAGATGCCCTGAGGGGTCATATATGCTCCACTAGTAAAATGTGGACATTCTCAGATTTGAAAAACTTTAGTGAAGTGCTGTTGATGAGGAAAAGCTGAGGTATCCTGCCAAGCACTGTGTGTGTGACCTGATCCTAGAGGAAGCAGACACAAGGTGGCTCTAGAGAGAGAGCTTCCTGTGGAGGACTACAACCAGCAGGTTGCTTGTCAGAAGCAATGGCTGAAGGCCAAGCACTCATTTACAAATCCTAGACCTTTCTCAGGTGCCTCAGTGACTCATGGAAGGTGGATGGGGTGTCCAACCTTCCTGTCACATTAGGGACCTGTGAGAGTTAAGTACCTGTGACAGCAATGCCTGCTCATTATTGAGGTTTATATAGGATGACAGTGATATGCCTCCACGGTTTTGTGATATGTTAGATGTGTTATTATATGTAAAATGATTGATTCCTGAAGCCATTTATTGGAATATATAACACTCTTCTTGTAGCCTCCTTTAACCCGGAGTAAGGTTTGTTCAGCAGCAAACTTCCAGTTTGAAGGCCTTTGACATTTTTTTTTCCTCTTGATGATTACAAAAGTACAGAGTGTCACTGAAAGGCAAATGGTTGCTCTTATTCACAGGTTCTAGAAGTTTCCGTGTATGTCCACCTGAGATGGCCTTTATTGTTCCCTATTACTCCCCTGCTATTCATAAACAAAATGTACTTTTTGGGTCACTTTAAGTTTATTGATGTTCAAGCTGTTCTTGTTAGAAGTCCATGGGAGACTTTTCTTGGTCACTTACTAAATTAAAAAGCCAGGAAATTACATACACACCCTTCTCACACTGGAAATTGTTTTGATCTTGGAGTTTGGCAAGTTTAACACACCGTCTATGTGAGCTAGAGGTGGGAAGCATCTCAGAGAGCCATTGTGAGAAGCGTATCTAGAGTCCAAAGCTCCAGAGTTCTCACTCAGTGGCCAGCTTGTGTCTTTTCTGATATTTGGTGTGTGGAGGCTTACAATACAATTACATCCATCCTCCCTTCTTTATACCCTAGAAATGGAGGAAAACTCTAGGAAACACAGTGCTTTTGCTGAGTCCCTATCAGGATGGCATCCACACCCTCAACCACTCTTCTGACACTGGATGCTGGATGAAGGAAAAGAAACAAAAGATCAGGCAGGGGTACTCCATTCCCACAACACTCATCCTTTCCAAACACTATATTTTAATGTACAAAAGGGAAGACGTCTCGGACACCTGCAAATGCTATTGTTGACTGATATCACACTCTGGAGCCACACATGCCTGGCTTTCACCTGTTAGCTGAGGCCCTCTCTAGGCCAGCAGCCTTCTTGGAGCTCATTCCCATGGCTCAACGGCACTGTGCTTGTGGAGTATGCATACAGTATGCAAAGACACTTAGAGCCAATAGGGCAGCATAGTGTTATGGTCCACGTCAATGCAAAACGGGCCATTTAGGGAATTTTAAAGAAAGAAAACCTCGCTGAGGATAATGGTATGGAGCTGTAAGGAAGGTCTTGAGTTCAAAGCCAGCCTAGGCTACAAGCATTGAAGGCCAAGCTGAGCTCTGCAGCAAGATTCTGTCTCAAAACATCAAAACTAAAAACAAACAAACAAAAGTAAAATGAAACTACACACACCCCATATACACACACACATATATATACACATATACATACCACACATATACATACCACACATACAACATAAACACACACTCATACGCATACACAACGCACACATAACACACACACATATATACAGCATACACACACACATACATACATACACCATACACAGGCACACACATACACATATGAAAGGAAAGGAAAGAAAAACTTGCCTTTGATAGGAGTTGCACTTTGGTGTCAGATTTAAAATAAAAGTTTTCTTTATAGGCTTGCTAAAATTTTAACTGGATATGTTAAGTGCATTAATAATTGGAAATTATACCCACATTCAATACACTATAAGTACAATGACATCTATTAGACAGAAACAAGTTGAACATATCCTAGGTACTAGGTACCAAAGTGATTAGTATAAAATCCATCCTTATATGTTTGTAGGAAACCCAGAGAGTGTCTGAGAACCACAAGATGAATATATCACGAGACAAGCAAACAGCTGGAGTGCAGACTTATCTTATTATTGCCTTGGCTTATGATACCACCTCTGCTTGGAGTCCTCGTCCTCATTTCTTAATGTACTTAACTTATTCAATCACCATAATCAAAAGCATCATGCCCCTAGCATCCTTGTGACATCACAAAAGAAGGTAGAGAGGATTTGCAATCTGTCCTATCTTTCATTGTTGAACATCTCCTCTTGGACTGGGCTTCAACAGTATCTTGGGCAATTCCAGCTTTTTCTATATACATTGAGTATGGTGGAGTTGGGGGATGAATGAATACATTTCTTGACTGAAAACTCCTATTTAGTTCAGGGATTGCACAAACAAAAAAAGAATTCCATCATTCCCTTTAAATTGGAAACGTAACTTACGTCTTCATTATTATGCTCTTAAATCTTTCAAAACCCTGTCACTGCCTGCTATGCATTATGTTCACTCACTGTTATTGATGTATTTTTCTAAGAAAATAGTATATAGACTGTCAGGAGCCAGCAAGCTAGTAACTAGCAGGTGATCTTTCTGAGATGGGTCCACCTTGGATTAAAAAAAAAAAATCTATGAGGGATTTGCTCTAATAGGCAAGGCTCAGGAGAACTCCATTTTAGGAAAGATTCCTGCTATTAATATGCTTTTCCTGTTGTTATTATTAAACATATATAGCAATTACTAGCCCACCCTTTTGATCAGATCTCTGCAGAACAATGAGGATATACTGTCTTGTAGTGATACTATATAGACGAATAGATAACTCCTTAATTCTTAATGATGATCCTATAAGAATTCTTAAAATTACATCAGCATTTATTAAGCTCTTTTATAGTGGAACTGCTGTTAGGTTCTTTCTGATAGTCAAAACTGCAATAAGAACTCTGCCAGTCTTTTGTTAACTGCTTCTAAAATAGTAAGCAGGCAGTCTTCTACACAGGGCACATTCCAAAAGTTTTGACCATTAACCAAAGTTAGTTCCATAAAAAAGGAACTAACAATTTATTATGGGTTCTAGGACAAAATATTAAATTAATATTTTATTAATTGGGTTTATCTATAAAAAACTTCACTGATAACTTAATTATGTTTTTTAACTCTCCATGAACCTGTGGAGCTGTGACAGGTAATGAATTAACTTAGCCAAATAATTATTCCTAATGGATATTCATGTAAACATCCTCTGTTGTGAACTTCTTATTCCATTTATGATTTGCATTTATGTGTAAACTTGTGATGAACTTTTTACCATGTGACTGTGTACTTTGAAAGATGTATAAGTGCTGACAGAAAAGGGAAGAGGACTCTCTCTCTCTTCTTATCCCCCTTTTCTTAGAATTCTCCTTGCCCCACTGCTTTTCTTAGCTTCTCCTTATTCCCCTTTTTTCTTAGAGAACTTTCATAGGGACATAGAAATAAATGCTAAAATCACTTTTCAAAGTGTTCCTTTTTCTTCCTGCAACTTCAAGTAGCAGGCTGAAAGTTCGAACCCCACAATTCCTGCAGAGATAGAACAAAGGCTACATTACTTAACCCCTAAATCCCCATCCCCTGCTGCTTAGGCTACAGGTGTTGATCCTCTAAGCCAGCAGCTTTTAACCCTCAGAATGAGCAAGAAACCTTTTAGGACTTTTTAGAAGTTATCATCAGCATTCAGTATGGTTAGAGAGCTAGAATGCGCAGAGACCACCAGTCTTTAAAGCCACACCTGAGTTGAACTCTGTGTCTCATTTCAACATGCTCCAGGCCAAGAGACTCCCAGCAATAGATTGAACAGGTTTCAAAGAGTTCATAACCCAAAGAAGCATAAAACTAAAAACAATAGGAAAAAAATTAAACTAGAGTTAGAATTATTCTAACTTGATTTTCATCAAGGTGCAAATATCCTGGAAACTACTGATATCCCATCCATCTGGTTTGACAATAAAAGAAAGATCCCGTGGAAGACAAAATGTTATCATAACTAGTTAAAGCTCAGCCATTCTGAGTGGCAGAGAATTCCCCCAGGGAAGCCACTAGGAACAGGACTCCTTAGAAAGTACCATGACCAGAGTTTACTTCTGTCTAAGATGGTCAGGTCAGCATTGGTGTGGATACCGCAAAATTACAGTAGGCTATTTCCTACCCACTGTTTAGGTCAAGCCTTATTTTAATTATCAGAGATGGCTACTAGAGCTCCAGCCATCACAACTATACTCCTTAAACCGAAAGAAGTTGGAAAGAAAAGATTAAGCAGTTCCTTTCTTACTAATGAAAAGAATACTTTAAGTTACTGCCTAGATTTTATTGGTAGATAACTTGTAATCACCCTTACCACAAGGGAACCTGGGATATATAATCTTTACTATGAAATAAAAGGTTGATTTATTTATACCAAGGAAGTAGTAAAGGAAGTTGAATTTCCCAGTCATTCTAAAATTCTTAAAAGTCTTCTTTCTTCTTTCCCATCCCTGGTTCCCCTGTCTCCTGCTGTTTAAACCCCACTCTTTCTAATTACACAGGGAGGGAGGTATTAAGGTGGTGTATGGCTGTGCCGATGAGTGTTGTGTCAACTTGACACAAGCTTCAGCCCTCAGTTGAGAAAATGCCTCCATAAAATCCAGCTGTAGGGCATTTTCTTAGTGTTTGATGGAGGAGGCTCAGTCCATTGTGGGTGGTACCATCCCTGGGCTGGTGGTCCTGGGTTCTATAACAAGGCTGGCTGAGCAAGCTATGCGGAGCAAGCCATAAGCAGCACCCCTCCATGGCTTTTGCATCAGCTCCTGCTTCTAGGTTTCTGTTCTATTGAGTTCCTGCCCTGACTTCCTTAGATGATGAACAGTGAGGTGGAAGTGTAAGTCAAATAAACCCTTTTCTCCCCAAGTTGTTTTGGTCATGATGTTTCATCACAGCAGTAGTAATCCTAACTAAGGCAGTGGACCACTACTGTAGAGTCTCTAGGGACACATAGAGTTGATCAAGGGGTATCTGTCTGGGTGGGAAGGCAGGTGATTCAGTCTTATTTCCTTGAAAATGTGTGGGCCCTTGGCCCTTCTGGAATTTTCTGATGGTTTGATACAAGAGTCCTTGTCTATGGACTTCTGTTAGCAAGGTAGCCTTTCTCAGGATTACTTATTATAGTACTCAGTTTCCATTGCCAACTTGGCTGAATTAGGGACCCCAATCTCCCCAGTGTTGGTGAGGCTTATTTTTGGTCATGTCTATCTTCCCAATGAGGATTAACTGAAGCCCTGCCTTGAATGTGCATAGCACCATGCCATGAACTGGGGTCCTGGACTAAATGAAATGGGA
Source organism: Mastomys coucha (assembly GCF_008632895.1). Classification (NCBI taxonomy): domain Eukaryota; kingdom Metazoa; phylum Chordata; class Mammalia; order Rodentia; family Muridae; genus Mastomys; species Mastomys coucha. The sequence goes on from NW_022196903.1 coordinate 81,118,830, forward strand.
AAGTCATCTTAAGTGATGCCAGCATTCTGGCCTCTGCTTCCTGCCTTCCGGTGTGTTCAGGTCTCTGCTTCCTGACCTCCAGTGTGTTCAGGTCTCTCCTTCCTGACCTCCAGTGTGTTCAGGTCTCTGCTTCCTGACTTCTGGTGTGTTCAGGTCTCTGCTTCCTGCCTTCTGGTATGTTCAGGCCTCTCCTTCCTGACTTCCGGTGTGTTCAGGTCTCTGTTTCCTGACTTCCAGTGTGTTCAGGCCTCTCCTTCCTGGCTTTCGGTGTGTTCAGGTCTCTGCTTCCTGACTTCCGGTGTGTTCAGGTCTCTGCTTCCTGACTTCTGGTGTGTTCAGGTCTCTGCTTCCTGACTTCTGGTGTGTTCAGGTCTCTGCTTCCTGACTTCCGGTGTGTTCAGGTCTCTCCTTCCTGACTTCCAGTGTGTTCAGGTCTCTCCTTCCTGACTTCCGGTGTGTTCAGGCCTCTCCTTCCTGACTTTCGGTGTGTTCAGGCCTCTCCTTCCTGACTTTCGGTGTGTTCAGGTCTCTCCTTCCTGACTTCTGGTGTGTTCAGGTCTCTGCTTCCTGACTTCCGGTGTGTTCAGGTCTCTGCTTCCTGACTTCCGGTGTGTTCAGGTCTCTCCTTCCTGACTTCCGGTGTGTTCAGGTCTCTGCTTCCTGACTTCCAGTGTGTTCAGGCCTCTCCTTCCTGACTTCTGATGTGTTCAGGTCTCTGTTTCCTGCCTTCTGTTGTGTTCAGGCCTCTCCTTCCTGACTTTCGGTGTGTTCAGGCCTCTCCTTCCTGACTTTCAGTGTATTCAGGTCTCTGCTTCCTGATTCCGGTGTGTTCAGGCCTCTCCTTCCTGACTTCTGATGTGTTCAGGTCTCTGTTTCCTGCCTTCTGTTGTGTTCAGGCCTCTCCTTCCTGACTTCCGGTGTGTTCAGGTCTCTGCTTCCTGACTTCCGGTGTGTTCAGGTCTCTCCTTCCTGACTTCTGATGTGTTCAGGTCTCTGTTGTGTTCAGGCCTCTCCTTCCTGACTTCCGGTGTGTTCAGGTCTCTCCTTCCTGACTTCCAGTGTGTTCAGGTCTCTGCTTCCTAACTTCTGGTGCGTTCATCTCTTTGCTTTCTGATCTTTGGTGAAGTACAACCAGCTGCCTCACACTATCACTGTGCTTTCACTGCCATGATGGGCTCCACCCCTCAGACCCTGAGCTGAGGTAAACCACCCTTCCCTTAGGTTGCTTCTTGCAGGTATTTGTCCACTGCAGAAAGAAAAATGGCTACAGTTTTAAGTAAATTCCTGAAATGTTCTGCTTTTTAAAAAAAAGATTTTATAAACCAAATGTTTTCTGAATTTATTTTAGAGTTTTTATTTATTCATCTTTTGCTTTGGAGTAAAGATTGTTTTTGATATGAGAAGACTTAGGAGACATTGGATTGTACCAGATGACCTCTACTTTATCAATACTTGTGCTTTCCTTGAGACTTGATGTCACCAGCTTCATATGTAACTGTTCTAATCTGTGAGTCTAATTTGACAATGTGACCCCTGCAGAAGTTCAGAGAGAAACCTCACTAACTTACACTTTGCTTCTGAGTTCTTAACTGTTCTTTTAAGCTACTTGCTGGAAGTGCAGCCTAAATATTTTATCAATACTGCAATCAATATATCAAATAATAAATGTTTTGTACAGTTCCTAAGTCAGCTCCTGTCCCAGAAGTTCCAATTACCCAGACTTAAAACAATGTTGTAATCTTTCCTTCTTCCTCACTCAGCCCACATTTTAATTTAAAGTTCCATGCATGTCCAACTGTGGTTCATGGCAATATGTACCTCAAGATCATGTAGAATGAGCCCAACACATTTGTAGATGATGGTGTCCTATGGCATGTCAAAAACACCCCTGCAAGATCCACTCCATCCATCTTTTTTATTATTTTGCTCTAAATTGGTTTTTCTGCTTTCTGTCTTGACCACTACTCCTGTGGTGGTTTGAGTAAGAATGCCCCCATAGGCTCATAGATTTGAATGCTTGGTCATCAGGGAATGACACTGCTTGAGAAAGAATAGGAGGTGTGGCCTTGTTGGAGTGGGTGTGGCTTTGTTGAGGAAGTGTATTACTGGGGGTGGACTTTGAGGTTTCAAGGACCCAACCCAGGTCTTGTAGCTCTTTCTCTTCCTGCTGCCTTTGGATCTAGGTATAAAACTCTCAGCTACCTCTCCAGCACCATGTCAGCCTGGATCCCATCATGCTTCCCACCATGATGATAACGGACTAAACCTCTGAAACTGTAAGCAAGCCCCAGTTTAAAAAAATTTTTATAAGAGTTTCAATGGTGTCTCTTCACAGCAATACAACACTAAGATGCCTTCCAAGATAATAGTGTTCTGTTCTGTTCTGTACTGTTTTGTTTTGTTTTGTTTTGTTTTATAGCACACGAGCACTTACATTTCCTGTTAGGGAGATACAACAAAGAAGATATATCATCAAATGTAGTGAAATAAGAAATGATTAGGTGGACAGAAGCAGAAGCAGATGTGAGAGATGCAAATGTCAGCTGTTTCAAACTGTATTCATCACTGAATTTGTTGCTGTGACTAAATACCCGAAAAGGGCAATTTGAGAATAAAAGGCTTTATTCTGCCTTGCAGTTTGGGAGAAGAAAACCCTTCATGGTCAAGAAGAGAGGGCAGCTAGAGGTGCGTGGCAGTGGGTGTGGGAGTCCCTGTGAGCAGAGAAACAGAGAGGTGGGCACCGGAGCTCAGCCAGCTTTCTAGTTCCCCTCCCCCTTTTTATTTAGCCCAGGCCCCCAAGCCATTAAACAGTGCACCCACATTCCAGACAGGCTTCCCTTCCTTAACTAATCCCCTCTGGAAATCTGTCACAGACAAACCAAAGTGTTTCTTCTCAGTGTTTATTAATACAATCGATCCATAGTTAAAACTGCCCATCACACAAACTCCAAAAGAACAGTGTCTCCCCCAAATATTCTGAAGTGGTTCACACTCCAGCCTTTGAAAAATACCACAAGAGAAAAGGAGAGACCTTGGCGGTCCTTACTAGATTCATGTGCTTTTCAGGTTTTGATCTTTTTTTTCTCCCAGGGACAGTTTCAACATGTGGGAGACACCTTTGGTCAGCTGGAGCAAAAACAAAAAAAGATGTTTCTGTTGCTGTGACCCGGGGTTCTCACTTGCTTCTCTGTGCTTTGCTCTTCAAGTCCAAACTCCAGACTTACCATTCTTGGCCTCACAGGGAAGAACATGCGCTGGCTCTGTGCAGGATCTAAACTCCAGCATGCAGGATCTGCTCAGCAGTGTGGACTTTCGGGCAAGCATAGAGTCATGTTCGTTCTGCATCTCAGAGAAGGGAAGCCAAGTTTCTTTCTGTTGCATGCCCAGGGGCCTCGGGCTAGGTAGATAGAGCCATCAGGAACAGCTCTAAGCTATTCTCTCCCAGCCTTGGGGCCTCTGTGGCTGCCTATGAGGTCCAGGGGGAAGAATGAGCTAAAACTTGGCTTGCAAAGGAGCCAGGAATGTCTCTGCTAAACTCCTTAGGGGTCTCCAGAGAAGGCCAGGTAGATTAAATAGATATCTCAAGGATTCTTGGACAGAATTCCTCCCTCCCGCCACCCCCCCCCCACCCCGCCTCAGATGTTATGCACCCTGTACCAAGGAATTCTGTGATAGAAGAATGCTGTGCTCAGCTTCAGGAGCCCTGAAGTCTAACTGGCTCCCACAGTGTCCAACTGTGTGACATTAAACTCCATCATGTCCATGCTCCTCATTCCACCCCACCCCCATACCACCTCTACCTCAGTCCCACCCTTCCCCACCTCAGTCCCACCCTCCCCCAC
>NW_022196903.1:81122743-81132721 GCF_008632895.1 Mastomys coucha
TCCCCCACTTGCTGTACTTCAGTTTTTATAACTGTAGAATCTGAGTTTTGAATATCATAAACTGGACTGTTCTCTGAGACCAGGTTACAAAAGATTGTGTTTTTCTTTTTTTTTCTTTTTGTTTGTTGTTATTTTGTTCTGTTTGTTTTTTTCAAGACAGGTTTTTCCGTGTAATAGCCCTGGGTGCCTTGGAACTTGCTCTTATAGACCAGGCTGGCCTCAAACTCCCAGAGATCTATCTGCTTGCCTCTGCCTCCCAAGTGCTAGGATTAAAGGTGTTGGTTGCCACCACTGCCCAACAAGATCATGTTTTTCAAGAACAGGAGTGAGATTTATAGTAATCTGCTCATCGTACACACACTCCTGCATCTTCACCCATTACAGACATGGGTCTTGCTTCATGCTCCAGAGCATGCTGTGGTGACCACCACATAACCTGTTTTAACATCTTTGATTTGAGAATTTATGTTTTACTTCCTCTTAACTATGGAAATGGTATGATTCTGCAAAATCACATTTTGTCCTTCTGCGTGGGATATACGCTTATCTCTTTGACCACTGAAAGTACCTAGAGAATACAAAAGAAGTATCTGTCATAAATGTCATCTTGTTGGGCTTAGCACTAGTTGGGTTTTTGTGTGTAGGGTTTGTTTGTTTTGTTTTTGAGAAGTCCATCTTCTGAGCTGCTGGCCCAGGGAACCTGTATTCAGCACAGAATGTTGAGTGTCTCTCCCTCATCCTGTCTGCACGGGTGGACACTGGGCCTGCTCATGGACTTACTCCTAAGTTGGCATAAACAGACATCAAATCTGAGAACTCAGATGCTCAAAAGTCTTTTTTGCTCCATCGGCGCAGACTCAAGGGAAGAAGGCACATAAATCAGCCACAGCTCTTGATGGAGATGGAAAGCTCTCGGCAAGAGCAGTGGGAGGCAGTGCTGTCCTCGAAATTCCCAGGATCGTGGGATCTAGTCGATGTTATTCCAAGACCATCACATAGAACTTGGGAATGGATGGGGGCCGGGAGAAATGACAGGCACAGTACAGTTAGTGATCGTATGTGTGCATCTACTGACATTCCATTTGATAACAAGCATTCACTGTGAAACCACAAGCAGACACCAATATCTGGAAGAATTACATAGTTTAGGTGAGTGAAACTTTGACACATTTTAGGAAAAAAGGCAGAAGAAAATTTGTCATGAGTTTAAAAGAACAACAACTATTTAACATAGTCAACTCTTATTTAGCTTTAGTAGGAGGAACAGTGAACATGATCCTAATAAATTATATCATCTAAGCATTTCGAAACCCCAAACTAACTTAGCCATTTTATAATACAATATGAGGTTTTATTATAAAAAATAAGAGTCTGTTGGTGTGGTTAATTTGGTATGTGGTTTTCTTTTCTTCTTTTTTTTTTTTTGTAATGTTTGTAATAAAGTTTAAGATAAAAAATAGGGGTTTTATTCCTCTGTGCTTGATTTAGGTTTGTACTTTAATGAGCTTTTATCCTCTGAGAGAATTCTGATTTAAAGTAAGGTGAGTCTGTTGGGTAGTGAATGAGAATAAATAAATGGGCCTTTGAAATGTGTTTTCTGGGAAATAGATCATTTAAAAAAAAAAAAAAAAACCTTTGTGGTCAAAAATAGAGTTGCCTGTATTCGGAGAGAATACACATGGGTTGATTTAATTAATGCCTTGTCCTATAATGAAATCTGAGAGAAGGGACACAGAGCCTCGCTGCTCTGCACACTCAGAATAAAAGCAGCTGAGAGACATTGCTCAGGCTGCCCAGGACACGTGTGGAAGGATGGTCAGCGAGGATGCTCTGATTCCGGGAGCACTGTGGGAACAGCTCCTACCTGACAGCAAGGATGCTCTGATCTGGAGACGACAGAGCCTGGTGCTTACATCCTGACTGGAGACCAGATACCACTTCCTTTATGTACCTGCCATGAAAGCTCTTGGCCTTGTCTGTACCAGTGTGCTCTGATGACACAATGCAGGGTTGAGAAGCATAAGAAAACAATTCACATGAGGAGGAGGAGAAGTTGGTTAGGTTGACAGAGTCATAAACAAGATATATGTACAAGTTTGTCTTTGTCCAGTCACCTCATAGTTGCTAGTTCACTGTTGTTGCTGTTGCTGCTGCTGGTGGTGGAGATGGTGATGACGGTGGTGGAGGAGATGGTGGTGGTGGTGGTGGTGGTGGTGGTGGTGGTGGTGGTAGAGATGATGATGGTGATGATACTTTACTATTCAGATGGTTAACAGCATATCTTCCACACATTATTTGATTGATCTCCCAACAATTCTAACAAAGTTTCTTAAGAATTTACCTTTGTCTTCAGAAAGTCTTATCTCAGTTCTGTGTAGATGACCTGGTCAAAGCTGTGCCTCAGGTTTTCTCAGGCCAGAATTCTAAATGCCAAACCAAGAAGGTGATGGGATGAGACTTTCATAAGTCTGTGGGGTCCCTAGAGCTCACTGGTGGTCACCTCTGCTTCCTGAGTGTCCAGGCTGCACCCCTGACGTGCAGGTCTTCCCTTGAGCTGAAGGGCGGAAATGTGGTCATTTCTCCCAGGTCACACCTTCATTTTGAAAGAGCAGCAAGTCTTAATTCTCAGGATCATGACCAGGCCAAGAGTCAGGCACCGGTGGCTACGAAATCTTTCTCCCCATCATACCAGTGAGGGAACCACATCAAACAGGCTGGCTGGGATGAGAACACCTGTGTTTGAGAGCTAGTGGGACGGACATCAAAGTGCTATGTTCACCTTCGAGAGTTCTCTGCTCCATAAACACAGAGGCATGAGTGGTCCAGGGCACAGAAGCTGAGAGGCGAAGCAACCGCATCCTTTAACCTGCACACATGCTTTCAGAGGGCCCACCTGACCCCCTTCTCCTTCTCCTTTCTCCCTGCAGTGAGTAGATCATGAGTGGGGAAATCATGTTCACCTGAGCTCAAACTTCCCTCTATTTATGACTCAGAACCCCAAATTCCCTATGAAAGTGGCACCTCGAGTCCATGTGGCTCCTCCCCCAAGTCCATGCTCCAGAGACGCTCCCCTCCCCCACTGTCTGTGTGTGGAGCCGCAGGCCTAAGAGGTGACCGTAGGTTGGGGGGTGGGTGGTCAGAACTTAGCCAAGGGTCCTGGAGCATCCACTCTTGCATTTGATTCCCCTCTCAGTGGGGATTCTGAGGTGAGCAGAGGACCCAGCAGAGCTGGGAACCTCCTCCTTGCTCTTGCTCCTCTGGGCTTGCTAAGCCCAAGAGTACTGCCAGAGGTGAGCTAGGTCCACATCAAGCCCCGGCACTCCACGCTAACTAAGCACAGACAGAAGAGTCCTACATAGCCTGCTCTGCCTTCTCTCTGAAAACAGCCTTTTCCAGACACTCCGAACCACGTTTCCTTGCTATAATCCCCACTTCACTTAGTCAAAGGATTTTCACTGGTGTCTGCTCTTTGCAAAAATTATTCAGTGAACCCTGACCGCTAGTGACAGTACCTCAGGTCTCCATTTCAGAAATTCCACACTTCAGTGGACCTTGAATAGTGTGTCTAAGTGGTTGTCCGCAGAGAGCCAAGTTCATGGTCGCTGTGTGCACCCGGGCGCTGTGGTACCATTTTGCTTATTTCAGTCGGATGCAGTCTACCTCCTCAGTGACAGGCATCCCCGTGGTCCTGAGGTCGAGGTCAGCGCTGGCCTTGCTCCCACTGGGAGAGGTCCTCCACTGGAGCCGCAGGATCCTCTTGAGGTACCTACTGGTGTTATTCCTGACAGTCACAAAGCACAGCGTATTGATCATGCTGTTGCTCATAGCGATGCACTCCACCACGTAGAAAGCGGTGAGGTAGTGCTTCTCCTTCACAAACACGGAGGGGAAGAAGTCACGCACGATAGTGAAGCCATAGAAGGGAGCCCAGCACAGCACATAGGCAGAGAGGACGCACACGAGCCCCAGCACCGTTCTGCGGCGACAGCGCAGCCTCCGTCGGATCTGCTCTGTCTGGAAGCCGGGCACCGCCTTGAACCAGAGCTCCCGGGACACCCTGGCATAGCACAGGGTCATGGCGACTACAGGACCCACGAACTCGAGGCCGAAGACCAAAAGGAAATAGGACCTGTAGTAGAACTGCTGGTCCACCGGCCAGATCTGACCGCAGAAGATCTTCTCCTGGCTCTCCACGATGACCAACACAGTCTCAGTGGTGAAGTAGGCGGCTGGGATGGCGATGAGGATGGACACGGACCACACCAGGAAGATCAGGCCTGCGGCTGTTTGACACTTCATCCGCGGTCTCAGCGGGTGCACAATGGCCAGATACCTGAGCAAGAACAGAAAAAAGGAGTCAACCTGGAAGGGACCTGCCGGTGAGAATGTCCCTCTGGGAACACTATGCAGCAATAGGGAATGTTTCCTGAGAATGATGCCCAGGGCTAGGGCTCCGCAGCAGCAAATCTCAGCACCACCTCTAACGCCTTCTCCCATCTCGCCTTTCTCATCTGCCCACGTATTTAGATGGTTTAAAGATTACATGCGATAATGAATACCATATTCCTAGCTAATTTTTAAATCTGACATATACTAGGAGGAAAGTGGTGGAAATTCCTTTTAAATGTGGTAATTATACTTCTCATAGGTCTCTGGCTAGGCACTGGTCCATCATGTCTCCCTAAAGCCCGCAAAGTTCAAAGTTAAGCCTGACAATTCCACCTTGAATAGTTGATGGGAAAAAAAGCATCCTTTCCAACCGAAGCGTGAGCCAAAGTTTTGTTTTCATTCCACGTTTCAGAAAGCATTGTTCTGCACACAGAGAGGGCAAATATAATTACCTCATTTTCCACCTGGAAAGATACGGGCTGTTAAGAGATGAGGAACTTTCTCGAGGTTGTACGCCACGAGACCCTTGACAGAACGCATTTTGACCCTATCTCACAGGACTGATGTGAAAAATCAATTAGTGTTCATGAGGCTTTTTTTTTAAACCACAAAGCATCAGGCAATATCAGCTGCTGCTTTTTCTCTCTCCCAGAGAACCCACACGGTTACCACAGTGGTCCAGGAAGCAGAGAGCACTTTGTGGGGTGTGAGTCACCTGCGTGGTATGACGGCGTCCTTCTCCAGAGTGCACACACATTTGTGCAGAGAGCTCCAGCTTCCGGGAAGGCTTTGCACAGCTGGCAGGGTTGGGAGAAGGGTGGGGGGGGGTGACGTGGGAAGGACTGGCCAGCACTGGAGACAAACGCTTGTGTGTCCACAGCTGATCCCAGCAGTGGGAGGCAACGTGACAGTACCCCCAAAAGAAAAGCCAGACCGGCTCTGTTCTCTTGGTAAGTACCCCTTTCTTTCTGGGGATTTTGATCTGAAGAAAGATCCCTTCTTGTGTGTGTGTGTGTGTGTGTGTGTGTGTGTGTGTGTTTTCTGATTTAATTTCACAGGTAAGCACTCCACACTGGGTGAACTTGGAGGGCCCCTGGGGTGAGACCCCTGTTCTCTTGAGCTCCAGAAGTTTAAAGACACTGGATAGGGCATGCTTACCCTCCGGACACCCCACATGACTGCTGGCTGGCCACCAGCATGCATCCCTGGAACTCTGGGCAACTCCTTAGTGCTGAAAAACTGGAACAGGGTTATGTGCATGGTTGGCATCACACATGCATGGGCCCTTTACAGGAGCCATGATGCTGGCTGGAGCGTAGCCCAATGGAAGAGAACCAGTCTAGCATGCAGAGGCTCTGGGTTCAGATCACATCAGCACACACACAAACACACACACACACAGTGAGAGAGAGAGAGAGAGAGAGAGAGAACAGACAGAGACAGACAGACAGACAGACAGACAGACAGACAGACAGAGCTCCTGAGTTGTGATTAAAATACTCTGGCAAAAGCAACTTAATGAAGGAAGGGCTCATCCTGCCTCACAGTTGAAGGTGACAGCTATGTTTCTGAAGTGACATGGCAGGAAAGGCAAGGCAGTAGGGACTTGAAGCAGCCATCCCATCCACAGCCAGCAGTGATGAATGCCAATGCACAGACTGCATTAGTCATCTTATATAGTCCAAGATCCTCACCCAGGCAACGGTGGCACCCACAGTGAACAGTGACCATCACTGAGACACACACCAACAGGCAAAGGGCAGAAAACTGTCCCAGAGATGTCCATCGGCCTTCGCTGTGGGACTCTACATTGGTAAGAAGTTTACAATCACAAGCCAATGCTTTCACTTAGGCATTTGATTTAGGGGATTCCAATCAAGCACACGCTAACTATTTCATTAGGTAATCTCAACCTTTCTGAAGGACTAAGACAGCAAAGATGCCCGTTTGATGGAGAGTCAAACGCTGCCCCTGTTTCCAACAGGAATGGGCATGCTCCCTTCACCTGACCTATCCAGACCTTCACCCGGTCCCTGACCCTTCTCTTTGCCATAGACTTGTTTCCTACCTACGATGTTCCTTGAAGCAGTCAGACCACGGGCAGCCCCTTTTCTCTCTCTATGAACATAGCTTCACTTGCTCTGTGTCCAGAACCCCAGTGGTTTACGTTCAGATCCACTCAAAGCCAAGAGTTCCCAGAGAACAACGAATATAAGGCTCACCGGCAAAGCAATAGCTTTGCAGCGGTTGTATGATAACCAAGGGCTAGGTGCTTCAGCAGAGGGTGAGACGCCATGCCTGTCCCCATCTAAGGTCGACCATGACAATGGTTGTTGGAGCAGCTTCTAGGCTGCTCTGAGCATGGATAGCCAACCCCAGCTGATGAATGCCTCAGGGGCGGCTGTGCTTTCAGAGCCTGGGTGATATGATTCAGCACTGTTGGACACAGACCCTGTTTTCTTCCGCACCCTAGGCCAGAGGAGAGGAGTCTCCCAGCATTTTATAAGCAGCAGACCAGGTTACGTACACCTCAGGGACAATTTCTACATCAAGAGGGAGCCAAGAGGCCCTACCCAGGGCTGGGGTGGAGGTGAGGCCTTCCTGCAGCATCTTGATGACTCCTTTAGGCTGTCCTCCTCTGGTAGGTTTTATATCTTCTGAAGTAGGGCCCCATCCTTTTTGAACACTATTCTGAAGATCCTGCTCCTGGTTCACGCGCTTGCCCAAGGTTCTGTGGTGGCTGGAAGCATTCTCACCTCCTGGCTTCCTCAAACACTGGCCTCACCTCTAAGAAGACTCCTCCCTTTTGCTGATGATCATGTTTATTAAATTCTCCCTCCTCTGAGCTGCCTCCTTTCCCTGCTACACTGACCTTCTCCAAACTTCCCTGAGAAGGTCACCCTGGCTTACTACTTAACCATCTCGCTCACCATCAGTCCCTTGTCTGGAGAGATCTTGTCTATGCCTTTTCTCATTTTGCCGTCAGTGAGTGTGGGGCAATATTAGTTACAATAACTAATAAAACTTTACCCTGTCAGTGGACACTGGATGAACAGAAACTTTCATTATCAGAAAGACCATAATCGGGTTTTTTTGGTTTTTTTTTGTTTTTTTTGTTTTTTGTTTTTTTTTTTTTTTTTTTTTTTTGGAAAAGGGGAGGGAGATGCGTTTACTTAGCCTGAGCTTAGGGTGAGTTGTAATGCTAAGCAACTGAAGGCTGGGAATTCTGTGGAAGGGTTAGAGCTGAGCACGGCAGAAGATGTGGCCCAGCAGGTGTGCGGCCTTGGACAGGACATTGTCCCAGCCTCCTCTACTGTTGGCCGTCTGATTTCAATGTCTCCTCAGTCTGCCCAGCTGCCCCAGTCAGATACATCCTCCCTTTCAATCACTTAAGTGTACATACATTCTTTCAAAAAGAGTATCTATGTAGAATGACTACTCAGTGTTGGGTACTGTTCTGAAGGCTAGGGATCCTGTGGTAAGCACTGTCCCCCTAGGTATCAAGGTTGGGAAGTCTCTCATCTGGCCAGTCTCTCCATCTTAGAGCATTTGATCAAATTGTCCAGGTCACTCTTGTCCCTGCTGAGGTTCACTCCTGTCCCCAGTTTGCAGAGTTTGGAATACATATCAGCTATTTAAGCAAGAAACCAGAGTTACATTCAAGAAGAGCCATTTGTTTACAACCTCGCTTACCTTCCTTAAGCCACAAAGCCTTCTCTCTGTTCCTGGAATGCATCAGGCTTGTTCCTGCCTCCAGGCTTTTGTGCTTATAAGTCCCTTTATCCAAAACACTTTCTCTCAGTCCTCACAGCGAGAACCCTCTGCATCAGTCCTGAGTCATCCAAATGTCTTCTCAGAGACACCTCTCCTGACCTGTCAAGCTCTCCTACTCAGGCATTTTTGGTGTTTCTACTGGTGCGTTTGTGTTTTGTATTTCTCACTTCTGAAATTACCTTCAGTGGTTCTTTTCCTGATAGAGAACTCTCTTCATCCTTTGCTATAGCTTCATCAGGAACTAGATGTTTCATTTTTGCTTACCACAGGATCCTCAGCCTTCAGAACAGTACCCAACACTGAGTAGTCATTCTACATAGACACTCTTTTTGAAACAATGTATGTATACTTAAGTGACTGAAAGGGAGGATGTATCTGACTGGGGCAGCTGGGCAGACTGAAGAGACATTGAAATCAGACGGCCAACAGTAGAGGAGGCTGGGACAATGCAGCCAAGTGAACCTCGGCAGGGACAAGAATGACCTGGACAATTTGATCAAATGCTCTAAGATGGAGAGACTGGCCAGATGAGAGACTTCCCAACCTCGATACCTAGGGGGACAGTGAAAGCAAGAACTATTCTGTGAGGCAACAATTCATAGCCTGTTTCTTAGCCTTACATTATGATTTGTACACCATGATGTTAGCTCACCAGAAACACTCCAGCTTACTCCCGTTTGCTGTCACTTATGGTCTTTTAATATTAATTTAAGAACCATGATAGCCACTCCTTATTCAGTACTTACTCTGTCCTCTCATTGTTCCATCCATGCATGGCAGCACACACCTGTGATCCAAGCATTCAGATGCATGGGGCAGAAGGACTGTGAGTTCAAAGCCCCCTCACCGCCCCCCCCCGGGGCTTTTTAATGAGACCCAGTCTCAAAATATCAAGATAGAAAAAGAAACACCTTGTATTGTAGGTATGATTGCGTTCTGCCTGCAAAGCAACCCAGAACATTAGATTCTCTTACTGCCCTCAAAGCCCGTGGCAAAAAGAGGGCAGATAACCCAGGGGCAGCCCCATGGTAAGTGGAGGGCACCAAGAGATTCCAATCAAGCACACACTAACTATTCCTGCAGAAATTTCACTAAACAAAGGCATTTTAACAACAAGCTATATATTTTGTTATACATTGGGTAAAAGTTTAGTTGCCCCAAGCTAAGAAAAATCAAACCTGAAAAGTCACTGGGTTTTGAACAGCACCCGAGACAAAAATGAATGATTCCTGGGCCACAAAACTGAAATTAGGTGATAGCAACACAGTAAGAAAAAACCATTCGGGGCAAAGATTACAAATATTAGTTTAGACAACAAAAACTTAATGTGCTGGGACAGTCAGTCACCTAAGATTAAGGAAGGCCTGGGCCAGCAGCTGGATCTTTTCTCCCACATTTGTGTGCAAATTTCCAATCAGAAGCCCACTCCGAGCACCAACAGCTCTCCCCGGGGCAAAGCATGGCCTGATCCATCTCTCAGTGTCTCGTTTGCTCCCTGCAGAGAGACATACACTGTGTTTCAAAGCAGCTGAGTTTGGTGTGAAAGTGGAATGCACGCTTGAGCTGTATTGAGGATATTGGTCCTGTGTTGTGGTTGATCAATATCTGTGTTAATAGTACCCCAGTATTCCTCAGCTTATCCTGGCTTCTTTCCCCCACAGTTGTCGGCCCCCCTCAGTGGTGAATGAATCTCATGCAGGAACAGGACAGACTCCCATTGATCCCACTCCCAATGGCCAAGAGCATCTCCTGAGTAAAGTTTCGCCAGGCATGTGAAAGCCCAGGAAAGGATCCCACATACTTTGTCCTGCCCTC
>NW_022196903.1:81132731-81139464 GCF_008632895.1 Mastomys coucha
CCCCTGCCTAAGGGACAAGGCAGCATTTCCATTTTCAGAGAAGGTCAGAGAGAGGCAAAGCTGCAGGAGTCTGCCCTGGGAAGCAGGTACCTGGCTGACTGTGTCACCTGCTAGGCTTATTTAGATTCCTTGACCAAGTGGTCAAATGCCCCAGGGTCAGCGACTTGTACTGAGGACCTCAACATGCCATTGTGGTGCCAGGTCCTGCCAGCTGCCAACTCTCTGACATCCTTCTCTGGGAAAAGGAGGCAGGGGCTCTGCTCCTCTGTGGTCATAAAGCCAGGCTCTTTGGTGCCCCTTTCCTTTCTCAGACAATCCTATCCCCCAGCTGCATTGCAGCAAACTTGCTCCCTTGATGTTTTTGAGCACAGGTCAGACTCCCCAGGGCCCCGAGGCCATGGAACAAGGAGAGCCTGTGCTTTAGGCTCTCTGGATGATGAGAATGGCAAACTGTTCATGTCAAGGTACGGGGAAGCCCCTCAGGGAAGCTGTTCATAGACCATAACAAGGTGCTAATTTTACCCAGAGTCAAAAGCACAAAGAAGATTCCCTAACATCATGGTGTTCCTGGCTCACTAGCACAAGTATATGCAAAGTGAAACATCTAGGAATAAGAAAGACACGCAGACTTGATATGCCACGGCTGGCTGATATCCATGGGAGGCCTCCCCTTCTCAGAGGAGGAGTAGATAGGGGTGGGGGAGGAGGACTGGAAGAAGAAGAGGGAGGAGAAACTGTGGTCAGGACAGAAAGTTAATTAACTAATTTTAAAAAGAAAGACATACAGAGGTTACTCTCCCAATCTCTCTCACCATCACTAGAGCAGGCCTTGTACTGTGGCATGATGGGTGTGAGGTGAGGTGGGATTAAGACATCATTAACAAAAGTCAGCAAATACATGCTCTCTTTCTGCAACCCCCCCCCACCTTTTTATTCAAACCAACTCCTTCAATTTTATTTAAAAGTTAGTTAGTACTGGGAGAAGGTATAGATAGATGAGTTAGTAAATTCCCTCCAGATTCTCATGGTCCTGCAAGAAGTAACTCCTTATAACGTAGTCTTACCCCTTCTACCTGTCTAAGTCGAGATCGGGCACATCTAGGAGAACATCCACAGAGAGTGATCAAAGACTTCCCTATTGCCCAACTTCAGGCTTCAGCTGCCTCCAGCCCTGACTACCGCTAGATGTCCAGTCAGTGGGCTTTTGAGTCCCCATGGCTCCCATTTATGACTAATACAGACACTTGTCATCAGGACGCAACTATAGGAAAGGAAGGGACAAATCCGGCACCCCCTTCTCTCTGTTCATCTTGGTGATACTCACCTGTCAATGGCAATAGCCAGTAGGGCATTAGTGGAGACGTAGAGGGAGACAGTGCGCAAGTAGTTGACAGAGGCACACAGGACATGGCCGTGTTCCCAGGAGAGCTGGCGCACCACATAGTAGTCCATCTCAAAGGGGCAGCACACGATGGCCACCAGGAAGTCTGAGATGGCCAGGTTGGCAATAAGCAGGTTGGTGAGGTTGCGGAGCTTTTTGTAGCGGGCCAGGGCAGTGATAAAGATGAAGTTGCCGATGCCACACACCAGCATGATACCCACCAAAGCCATGCCAATGACAATCTTGGCAGCAAAGAAAGTCCGAGAATTGGTCACATCTTCCTCTTCATCCAGGGGCATGTCATAGTCACCGTAGGTGAAAGTGAATGGTAAAGGGGCGGTTTGGGCTTCATGGCCATCACGTGCAGAAAAGAAGTCAGTGAAATCGTCTGTGGCATTCTCACCCAGAGCCCCGACAGTGGTCTCCATCTAGGCAGGTGCACACCCCTGGAGCTGTCCCACTGGCATCCACAAGGTTGATGACTCCCCTCTGCAGGCACTTGGCTCTTCCTTAGTGAGTCAGATTTTCCCAGCCAGCATCTGAGGGGCCCAGTCTCTGAGTTCCATTTGAAACCTTTGAAAGACATACACACAATTGGCTACATGTAGGAGCGAACCTTGGACGAGTTTAAAATCATCCTGAAACCTATGCAGACCCATTAGCCACCTGCTCACGGCACACAGAGATAATGGAATGGAAGAAAGGGCCAGTGAGAGAACCCAGGAGAATGCAAACCACATATCCACTCAGCTGGGGAAGGCTGGAGGACTGTGAAGCCAGGCTCCAACTCCATTTATTTCCACTCCAATGGAGACCAAAAAGCTATGTTCTTCCTCAAAAACCAAAGCTGTGAGGGTGGGAAGGTGGAACAACCCCAAATCCCAACCCCTGTCTGAATGCCTGACGTTATCCTTATGGACACCCTCTTCTGAGGTAACAATAGCTGCTTCCCACAGCTGGAAAGAAAGGACTTGTCTTGGGGTTCAGCATAACACAACAGCAACAGAGCCCTGAACACAGGGAATAGACATAGAATAGGTCTTCTCCAAGCTTCCTGTGCCCCTGTCAAAATCTGCTGTGGCTCTGTAAGCTTGGCACACTACATGCCAAGGCTCATCCTAGTTAAAGTGCACAATCACAAGCTGTCACTTAACCTAGAGGGTTAGAAGGGAGGCCTGAGAGCAAAACCCCTTGGACCCCTTGGAGGGAGGTGTGCCCTCGGGTTAACAGCTTAACCACGCAGGGTTTTAACATCCTCCAGGCAGATCGATACAGTCTGTAAAGATCAGAGCTGTTGGAGAGGCAGTGTTACGCCCCAGAACCACACAAGTCACTATTCAAGCCTCTAGGCCAGGTGCAAGGAAGGGAGGGAACCCTGGACAAGAGACCAGCATCCCACGGAGCAGGGATGGGGTGAGGGTCTGTCAGTAATGAATCTCCCTCCTGACTTTTCCCTTACACCTCTCCCAAGGTATCAGATCAGGGAACTGGATATGAAAAAGGATCGGGGGGGGGGGGGCGTCTGGAAATCACCCTCAATGTCAGAAGGAAAGAAGACTGCCCAATCTGAGATCCTGGGAAAGTAAGTTGCCCCCAAGTTTCCTCCCAAAGCCTGCTGGACAAGGCTGAAATCCCTCTGCACCCCAGGAGGTTCGTCCCACCTGTGCCCTCTCACAGCCTTCAGTGGGCTTTGCCCATCTCTCCTGGCCAGTTCAGCTCCCAGCTCTGCTCCCATTAGGTAAGAGGCAGAAGGCAGAGCTGAGAGGCCAGCGGACCCG
Source organism: Mastomys coucha (assembly GCF_008632895.1). Taxonomy (NCBI): domain Eukaryota; kingdom Metazoa; phylum Chordata; class Mammalia; order Rodentia; family Muridae; genus Mastomys; species Mastomys coucha. Next base: position 81,135,891 of record NW_022196903.1, read on the forward strand.
GGCCGGACCCCAGACACATCCCTTCTGAGGGGTACCTCTGTAAGCGCGCTGCCAGCGCTGCTCAAAGTTAGGATTTAAAGAAAGGGTCCCGAATCGCCTAGGACAGAGAGACGGTTGGAGGACTTGTCCCCTGGTCCTTCCTGGAACTGTTCTCGGCTCTGGGAAGCAGCCCACTACCCTATGTCCTCTGCTGCCGGAGCTGCAGTCCCGAGGGACCCTCTTCATTCACCTAAGGCTGTAAGTGGGGGGCAGTCTAGTCTCCGTCCACCCTCTACACGAGGTTCTCCGAGCGTCTCCGGGGCTGTCGGTACCTGCGGACCGGGGCGAGGCGCTCAGACGCTCCTCCGGAGCTCTGCAGCAAGGGCCAGGAGCCCTCTGTCTTCTGAGGGTCTTTCCGAGCTCGGGTGGCAGCTGGGTTCCTGCTACCTCAGCGGGCGGACGGACGCACTGAGCAGAGGCTAGGGCCAGCCAGCCCCGCCCACAGCACGCTGGCCCCGCCCCGCCCCGATGTTCCCGCCCTTATTCAGTGACCTCCCTCCTAAGGCCGCTGTCTCCCCACCTTCCTCTCCTCTCTGTCCCCATCTTTCACTCTCTATCCCTCACTCGGGGGACGGGCCCCCGAAGTCGTTTGGAGTCGAGCCTGCTGGGGTATCCGGATGCAGAATGGGTGGCTCCATGTGTCGCCTGAGCACCAACTCTAAGGCGACCCTGCACGGCGTGACCAGGTTGTGCCTGTCTTTGAGCACCTGGCACCTCGAGTTCACTGGCCCTTTGCCGCCCGAGTGGGCGGACTGGTCACAGGAGCTTGGCGCCTTCAAAGGACAGAGAATCTCTTTCCCTGCTACTCTCCCTGGCTGGGAGCGCTCAAGCCTCACCCCTGGGCTTATTTCTGCAGCCCTCTGCTGAGGGCATTGTCAGTGGCCTGCCCTCTGTGGTAAGCTCTTAGGGCTTTCTTGGAGAGTGGATGGAGGGAGGAAGCAGCATGACCAGGTTTCCAAACGTTAAATAGGAATCACCATACAGTCAGCAATCCCATCTAAAAGACACGACTGAGGGAAAAAAAAAAAATTGAAAGCGGGAATTTAAGTATGTGCACACCCATCCTCGTCAAGGACGGAAACAACACAATGACAATCAACTGATCCAAGAAAAAAAAAATGTGTAAATGCATACCTTTACACGTTTCTAAACCTTCCATGTGCGTGAACTGTAACAGGTATAACTCTCGTGTGCAATGGCAGAGGTATAAAATGGCGTGGCAGCTTTGAGAAATAGTTCAATGCTTCCTCAAAAAATAAAAATAAAAATAAAAATAAAAATAAAAAAATTAAATAAAAATATAGACTTTCCCTACCACCCAGCGTTTCCACTCCAGGTAATTCCTTAAAATCAAGTAAATACAGGGTCTCAAAGAGATGTTGCAAATCCTGTTAAAAGAGTGGGTAGCACTGAAGCTGCCTGTATTGATGATTTTTCTCATTGTTGTAGCCAACACTGGACAAAACCATCTGGACAAAGTAAGGGTTAGTTTGGCTCTGAGTTTAAGAAAGTATGCAGCCCTAGCAGGGAAGGTGTAGCCACTGGAGTGTGCGGCAACCGTTGAGTTGCATCTGCAGTTAGGGAGCAGAAAGAGAGAAACACTAGTGCTCCTATCATTCCGCTGGGTCCTCAGCCTATGGACTGGTGGTGCTTACACTCGGGATTGGTCTTCCCTCCTCGGTTAAATCTTTCTGAAGATATCCTCATAGGCATGCCCAGAGGTTTGTCTGTTAGATAATTCTAAATTCCATCAGGATAATAGCAAGAGTAACCAGCAGAACACCACCCAACCTGATGCCCAAATATATCACCTTAAAGTTAAAGTGCTCCATGCTTGGCTCTCAAAGATCCATGGCCATCTCATAAAACAAAATGTATTCACCCCAACTTTAGAAGTCCTCATTGTCTTTAACAGACTCTTCTAAGACTTGGGCAATCCCTTTATGGTGAGCTCCTGATTTAGTTGTTTAAGTTGTATATTTCTAATTTACAATGGCATAGCGTAAGCATATTCATTCCCAAAGAGGGACAGTAAAGAATGGATAAAGCAAGACTGAAACTCAGCAGAGCAAACATCAAACTTGGCAGCCCCATAACCGGCGTCTGGGACTCACTGTGTCACCAAGTGGCTATCAATGGGCAGAGGCAGCTGTGAGGGCTGTTCTTGGTTGTCAACTTGGCTACCTCAGAGATTAACAAAAAGCTCAAGTCTCTGGACATATCTGTGAGGGATTTCTAGTTACCTGGATCGTTTGAGCTAGGAAGGCCCACCTTATATCCAGATCATTTGAGGTGGACCCACCCCACTCCTGGTATCATAATCTGTATTAGTCAGGGTTTAATCTGGAGGATTAAAGCTAATAGAATAACTCTCTTTCCATATGCATACATTAGCATATGTATACATCATACACACATCATATAAATATATCATATACACATATACGTATATGTGGGATGTATTAGAGCTTTTTGCAGGCTATGGTCCCGCTAATCCAATAACAGTGGTCTATAAACAGAAAGCCTATACAGAAGACGCTGGAGACTTTGCTCTTTGCTTGTTTGCCCTTGCTCTGGTTTTACTGACATTACAACCTACTTCTTTACCATTCTGCTTATACTGAAGCTTAGTTGAGACATCCAGTTCGTGGATTGAACAACTGCCTCAAGATGGCGTGGCCCAGATTTAGGGTGGGTTTTCTGACCTCAAATGGCCCATATTTAAGCTCAAGTAACCCAACTAGCATGTGTGTCCAGAGATTTAGGTTTTTAGTTAATTTGAGATGTATTCAAGGGTGAGTTTTCTGACCTCAAATGGCCCATATTTAAGCTCAAGTAACCCAACTAGCAGGTGTGTCCAGAGACTTAGGTTTTTAGTTTGGGATGTATTCAAGTTGACAACAGTAACCCTGCTCCTCCAGTCCCGCCATCTGGAGCATGCTCAGCCTCTCTTGGCAGATCTAGTTCCACTTCATTCCAAAGCTTTCCTCAGTGAAGTTTCATGGTCCCGGTACCTCAAACATCCTGGAATCTCTATCAAATCTTGAACTTTCTGTTCATAGCTTCAAGCAGTGGCCTCTCAGAAGATTCAATACAGCTGTATGTTGCCTGGGCCTCAGTGGTTTCTGAGGCTCACATGGAAGCCCCATGACCCTGTGATTCTTTTATTTTGCATGCCTGTAAAACAAGCCCCAAGGAGATGACATAGCCAAGTTATGCTCTCAGTTCCAGATGTAGTGAGACCACCTAGTACAACTGCTACAGAGGTTTCTGTGCACGTTAGCCGCTGATCCAGGAAAGGCACTTCCCGAAGACAGCTGGTAGTTGTTTCCAAACAAGGAATCTTTGGTGGCCTTTCCAATTCAGGTTCTCTTCTTTCAAATGAATTAACATCTTCCCAAGTTTGAGGCCTTGAAGGGTGAGGGACAATTCCTATTATCCAAGGGTAAAGTACAAGATTATGCTAATCTCTTTAACAATTAGATACTTTAACTGCACCTGTTTGTAACTTTAATCTCTGTGCTCTTCTCTCTCT
>NW_022196903.1:81139474-81155465 GCF_008632895.1 Mastomys coucha
TCTCTCTCTCTCTCTCTCTCTCTCTCTCTCTTCTCTCTCTCTGTGTGCGTGTATGTGTGTGTGTCTGTCTGTCTGTCTCTCTCTCTCTCTCTCTCTCTTCTCTCTGTGTGTGTGTATGTGTGTGTGTATGTGTGTGTGTGTGTGTCTGTCTGTCTGTCTGTCTCTCTCTCTCTCTCTCTCTCTCTCTCTCACACACACACACACACACACACACACACACACACACACACACTATAGTTCTGAGCAAATTATGTAATTATGTTAGGGGTAACCAAGCCATAGCCCAAATGCTATGCTGTCTTCAAAGTTCTGCTGTCAAAGAAATCAACTCATTTGTTTATGAATTTCGCCTCATTCAAGTTTCCATGGTTTGGATAAAAGGTAATGTGAATGGTCTACAGCCCCACTCCTCAGAGTCTCCTTGATCTCCATGGAAACCTCACAATCCATCCCTCCACTGCTCACATTTCTATTAGTAAGCTGGGCTTCCAAATGCCTCCCCCCAGAATAACCAAGTAAACTATTTACGTCTTTCTAAAGCTTCTCTAGCTCATGGGTTCAAAGTCTCCCAAATTCTTCTCAGAAACCACTTCGCAAAGTCCACAAAGCATGGGATCCAATAGCAACACCTCCCACTTATCAATTTTCAAACTAAGTGCCCTTGGATGAAAGAATAAAGAACAAAAAGTGGTATAGAGAGATGCATGATGGAATAGTATTCAGCCTTTAAAAGGCAGGGAAGTCTGCCATATGCTTAGCATGGATGTAAGCTTACCATTCTACTAAGTGAAATAAGCCAGACCCCAAAAGGTAAACACTGTAGGATTCCACTGACATGAGCTACCAAGAGAAAACCTCACGGAGGGAGAAGTAAAAGGGTAGAGACAGAAACTTGAGGAAGTGGGAAGACACAGTACATTATGGCTGCCCTCCCTCAAAAAATCTGGAAAAGGCTTGGCATCAGTCTGTGTTGCTATGGAAACGAGGTGTGGTCTTTAAGAGGTATGGCCTGCTTATAGGAAGGTAGGTTATTGAGGGTGTGCTTGAGGTAGATTTGGGGACCCCACCCCTCTTTGCTCTCTGTTTCCTAGCTGTCATGAATGAGCAGCTCCTCACAACCCAGTGCTCCCAGCCATCATATTCCACCCTGACCACATACCCAAAACCAGAAGAGTCAGCTGATCCCTGGTTGAAGCTTGTGAAATTGTGAGCCATGAAAAGTTTTTTCTTTTTAAAGTTAATTTTCTCAGATATTTGTCACAGTGACAGAAAGCTGACTAATATCAGGTGTTATTGCTTAAAGGGTGCAGAATTTTAACTTCACAAAATGAAATGAGTCTGAGGATAAGTGGTGGGAAACAAAACACACAGTAAGATATGCTTGATGTTACAGGCTGGTCAGCCCAAACGACAATGATGGTGAATGTGTGCTGCCCACTATTTGAGGTTTTGGATTTGTTGTCCTTGCTTGTGTTTGCTTTGTGTGTTGTTTTTCGAGACAAGGTTTCTCTGTGTAGCCCTGACTGTCCTGGAATTCACTCTGTAGACCAGGCTGGCCTCAAACTCATAGTGATCCACCTGCCTCTGCCTCCCAAGTACTGGAATTCAAGGTATGTGTCACCACCATGCAGCTTCAATTTGAATTTTTTAAGACAGGGTCTCTCTATGTATCCCTGCCTGTCCTGGAACTCACTGTGTAGTCCAGGCTGGCCTCGAACTCACAGAGATCCACCTGCTTCTGCCTCCCGAGGACTGGTATCAAAAGTGTGTGCCACCAGACCTGGGCTCTGTCATTCTTTCTTTTTCTTTTCTTTCTTTTTTCATATTTCTACATTTTAAAATATTCATTTATTTATTTATGTGTATGTATGCCAGAGTATATATACACGTGTGTGTGTGTGTGTGTGTGTGTGTGTGTGTGTGTGTGTGCATACAGGTGCCTATAGAAGCCAGAAGAAGACTTTTTTTCGTTTTGTTTTGTTTTTCCGAGATAGGGTTTCTCTGTGTAGCCCTGGCTGTTCTGGAACTCACTCTGTAGACCAGGCTGGCCTCGAACTCAGAAATCTGCCTGCATCTGCTTCCCAAGTGCTGGAATTAAAGGCATGCGCCACCACGGCCCAAGAAGAAGACTCTATCCAGCCCCAAATAATTGTCTTTTTCTCTCTCTTTTTTGTTTTTCCGTGTGTTTGCTTGTTTGTTTGTTTTTGACACAGTGCCTCACTATGTAGTCTTTCCTTAATGTCTGGCCTGGAATTCCATTTGTAGACCAGGGTGGTTTCAAACTCACAGATTCTGCCTGCCTCTGCCTGCTGAGTGCTAGGATTAAAGATGTGTGCCACCATGTCCTGTAGTTTTCCATACTTTTTAAATAGGGAGAGGAGTTTTCCATACTTTTTAGATAGGAAGAGAAGGGGATAAATTACTGACATGTTTTCACACAGGCAAGTCTTGAAAACATGGCTGTGTGAAATACTTTGTCACTAAGCCTCATAAACACTGGATCCTTCCACATGCCAGAGGAAGAGCAAAGTCAGGCAGGAAGTCGAATGGTGAAGAGAGAGTAGGTGTTACATAATGTCGAGTGGACTCAGACTTTCTGTCTGATAGGATGAAAAGGTCCTGGAAGTGAGCAGTGACGATCGTTACACACTGCATATTGAGCACTGTAATGGTGCTGTAATGGTGGAACCCGTTCAGACCTGGTTAGCAAACCCCAGCTTAGTGCTGGCCCATGATTGGCCTCTCCTGTCCACCCAGCCCTTACTCCTTCGCCCCCATCCCCTTCCCTCCCCACCCGATCTGTTTGTCCTTCTCTCCACCGTCCCTGGCTCCAGGGCCTGGCCTGAGTTCCTCTTGTCTGGCAAATGTACTAAATCAGCTCATTTTCTGCTTTCATCGGATTTGCGCTTAGCACACCCTCGTCCAGAGCTGGCTCAGAGCTCATCCTGCCTCCTGTGCCAATTACCTCTAGAGAAAGCAAGCCAGCTATGCTTGAGTGCCTCCCAAAGCCCACTCAGCAGGTTCTTTGATTCCACGAGCCTTGCTGGAGGGAGTGTGTGTAAGGAGATGCAGACGGACACCGGACAATCCCTGGCCCAGAAGCCCTGATGTAAAGAATGGTGATGCTTTTATTATTCTCGCTCTTTTAATACCATCCCAAACAAAGTCTTCATGGGACGCTTGGAAGGTGAAGAAGCTGTTCCTACATTTATTTGGAAGAATAAGCAGAAAATAGCAAACAAGGATTTTTTTTTTTAAGTGCAACAGAAAGAAATCTGACTTGTTAATATCAGAATATTGTTGATGTTTACGCAACAGGGGAGTGGGTGGGATGGGGGAGAGGGCTAGGCTACCGAGTCCGGCACATACTTGTGTGTGAAGGGTGAAGTCACAGTGCAGTCAACTTTGTGGGATAAAACTTTTTTTTTTTTAATATAACAGTGGAGGGCAAAGGGAAGTGGCAGAGAGAGAGTCCTTGCATGGACTCTATATCTGATTACAGCCTTCCTGGTTTAGCCCCAAGGTGGAAGGAGGCTCTCACTTCTGACCCATTGCGACAGTGAGCTCGTAATAAAGACCCTTGTGTGTTTGCATTGAAATTGGCTCCTCAGTGGTCTTTGGGGTCCCCGCGACATGGGCATAACAAGGCCACTGGCCACTTAGTCTGCTACTTTGTCTTCCTACTCTGGATTCCTCTAGACGTCTCCGGCCATGCTCTCCCTCTTGTCTATTACAACGAAGACCCTTCTCCTCAACCATACCTTGGGACAGGCATATCCTCACTTGACTCACTGAGTGCATGGGCAGACACCTGATTTCCAAAGAAGCTATGCTCACAGCTCCTCGCTGAGGATTTCAACAGCTCTTCTGGGGAACACAAGGCAGCCTGTAACAAGCGATACACGTGTAAAGTGAGCCTGCGGCTGTCAGACCCAGGATAGAAGGGTAGTGGCTAGGTTGCAGAGTGACTGGGTGGGGGCGGGGAGCATTATGGTAGAGGCCACGCCCCATTCCTGGATGGTAGCCTCTGAGATGAGGTCTTTGGTTGTAACACTTCATCCAGCTGTGCCCTTATGAATGTGCACATTTCTGAATATCTACTGTATGTCAATAAAAAAGGATACAGTGTTGTAAAGTAGTGATTGGCATGGAAAGCAGTTGAGATACAATACTAACTGGAAAACACTGTACTGAAGAGTCACAGTATTAGAAAGGTTGGGAACCACTGGTTTATCAAACGTACAAGAACATGAACTAAAGTGAAGACTGGATTAGTAGCTTAATTTAAGAATCAGATAAACAGTCTAATCTGGAGGCACTTTGAACTTCCTTGGATTCTTCAGTCTGTACCCCATGCTTTGCAATCCATGTCATCCAGGCTGTTCAGTACATTCCACACAGCCTTCCCCATCTCCTGGTTTTTGGTCTGTCTGCCATTTGTTTCAGCTGCTGCCAGTAGCCAAACATCCAGGGGCGTCAGGCCAGAAAGATGACATCATTCAAAGTGCTCGGGAGTGTTAGAACTCCCTGAGAACCACCACAAGTCTAGAGAAACGCACAGAAGAAGATGAACTCAAAGGACACTCAGGGGGGTTCTTAAAATGTGCAATTAATCTTTTACATAGCTACCAATCAGTTACAAAACTGGCTTCCGTGTATGTAATTTTCAAGTTGCATGAATGAGTGGTGTGTGTGTGTGTGCACGTGTACACACAAGTTTTGGGGGGATGGGTAGAGATATAAGTGGAAAAGCCCACAGAAACACATTTTAAAAGAAGTCTTAATGGATTTTTTATTCTAGGATAAGATAACACAGAAGTACTTTTAATAATTATCAAAAGCCAATGAAGTGCCACATATTTGACCCAATGAAATGTCTTTCAATGTTGATTAAACAGTAATTAGAGCATAATGGGAAACTGGAATGGCAAGAAATATCAACACAGAAGCAGTAAGTCTGCCTACAGCACAGGTAAAGGCAGTTCTGCTCATTTTAGATTGTTTGAAAAGAACCAAAATGCTAAAACGGGCCACACTGAAGTGTGCGCATGCCTGGCCCGCTCCTCCAGCGTGCTTCCTGCTGATGACATCATCGCCTGTCCATGCTCAGGTGGGTCCAGAGCTCCTGCTCACAGAGACCCACCTGCGTCTGCCTTCCAGTGCTGAGATTAAAGGTGTGCACCACCAAAGTGCACACCTGGCAATTAATTCATTTAAAAGTTTTATGTACATGAGTTCTATCTTCATACTTGTGAGTGCACTATGTGCATACGGTGTCTAAGGAGGCCAGAAGATGGCACTGAATCCCCTGGAACATGGCATAAGCCACCACAGTATGGATGCTGCAAACTGAGCCCCAGTCCTCTGCAAGAGCGGCAAAGCAAGTACTCTTCATGTTGGTCCATTTCTCCAGTCTTTAATGTGCTCACTGAGTGTATCAGTCAGGAGGAGCTGTATGGACTGTGACATAGAGCCCATCCTCACAAAAGCCAGCCACCTATGGACCCTGACTGTTTCCACAGCTCCTATTCTACTTCACTTCCTCAGATCTCCACTGGCATCCTTCAAGTTCATTTGCAGCTACAAGAGTTTGAGCAGGTTTTTGGTGCTTTTCAAAGACTTATTGCATGTGGCAGCTAGCCCTGATGGCAAACTTCACGTGCTAGCCGGCATCTTCATGTGAGTTATTTGTCCAATCTTTTTTAAAAAGTAATTTATTTACTTTATTTTATGTGCTTTGTTATTTTGCCTGCATGTATGTCTCTGTGTGTCAGAATCCCCCAAACTGGAGTTAAGAGACAGTTGTGAGCTGTCAAATGGGTGCTGGGAATTGAACTGGGATCCTCTGGAAGAACAGCCCGTGGCCAGTGCTCTTAGCTGCTGATCATCAAAGTGTTAAATCGTCACTCCAGTCCTATTTGTCCAATCTTGATCTGTTCTGTAGCTTCAAGGTTTCCTGCTTAGGGAAATAGCAGCCACTGTGCCTCAGGCGCCTGGTGCTACACCCATCCTGAGCCTGCATGTGGGGAGCAGGGGGACGGAGGGGGCAGCTGTCAGTGCTGGGGCTGCACTGAAAGTCTGCAGCAGGTGGAGACCTGGGCTGGCTTCACTGTGTAGTAACATCCAGCTCCTACCCAGATGTCTCAGTGACTGGAGGACACCCTCTGGCATCTCTGCTCCCCAGGAGACTCACTCCTTCCATCACCGTGGGTGCTCTGTAGATTTACTATGGAGCTGATGTGGAGGAACAAACCACATGGATGTCTCAGTCCCCTTTCCTGGCTTTTCTGACTTCTGTCAGTTTTACCTCAGCCTGAGTTTCCTGCACATCTTTGGAGGCGCTGCTGACCTCCTTCCAGTATCTCAGAAGAGATGCTAAGAGCCTGGGCCATTTACAGTGTTGCCTCCTAAAGCTTGTGGGCCATTTTTTATTTAAAAATTTCACACATTATATTTTGATCATATTCTTTCCCCTCCCTCAACTCTCAGATCTTCCCCACCTCCCTACCCACCCAGCTTCCCTACCCACCCAGCTTTATGCTTTTCTCTTTCTAAAAATAATCTCCAAACAGAAAATACAAACATAATCCAATAAGACAAAAAATACCAAACAAAACAACACACACACACACACACACACACACACACACACTGTAGTGTGTTTGTGATGGCCAACTGCTCCTGGGCATAGAGCCTGCCCTGAGGTGTGGTTGGTTTTCTCAGTGAAACCCCACAAAAGAAAATCAATTTTCCCTTTCCCAACAGGTATCAATTGCAAATAACTTCTTACTTGGCAGTGGAACCCTGTATCCACCTCCCCTCTGCAGGGCTGGGTTTTGTCTATTAGAACCTGTGTGGTCCTGAGCATGCTGTCACAGCCTCCGTGAGTTCGTGTGTGTATCAGCCCTGCTGTACCTGGAAGATGCTCTTCCCCTGGAGTCCTCCACCATCTCTTGCTCCAACGATCTTTCCACACCTTCCTCCATGTAGACCCTTGTGCTTAGAGGGGAGGTCTTTGATAAAGACATCCCATCCAAAGTCTTTCACTCTCTGCACATTATCCACTTGTGGGTCTCTGTGTTAATTACCTTCTATTCTCAGACGCTTCTCTGACGAGGGTCGAGTGGTACTTTAATCTGTGGGTATAGAAATACATCATTAGGAGGCATTTTATTGGCCACTCTAGCAATGTCGGGTATGGGTTCCATCGTGGAGTGGGCCTTAAATCCAATCAAACAGTGCTTGGTTACTTCTTTAACATTGTGCCACCATTGTGCCAGTATGTCTTACACACAGGTCTATCTTTAGGACAGTAGTTGTCATCCTTCTTCATGTTATGTTGGTCCTCCCAAGCCTTAAATTATTTTTGTTGCTACTTCATAACTGTAACTTTTCTACTGTAACAAATCATAATGTAAATAGCCATATTTACCCCTGTGAAAAGGTCATTTAACCATTGGGAAAGACCAGTTTGGAGGTCATAGGTCTGTAGCTGAGTGGAACTGGGGGTTACAAAGCACCCTCTAACACTGTGAATACGAGCCAACAGAAGTAAAGCTTCTAGCTGGGCACCAGCTCAATTTCTCCATGTTCAGTGGCTTATGGAAGTTGTGTCTTCAGTAATAGGGACTTACTCTCAGGTTATAGAGAGTAATCAATACCTTTGGCAACAGCCTATTTGGGGGGACTCTATGAGAGCCCTTTAGCCAACAACTCAACAAGATGTAACCTCTTCCTAGCGCTGTAAGGTATACTCGGTGGCATAAGATGTCTAGTTGGAACACTGCCAGTCTCCACCATTCTACAGTGACTCTAAATCCCTTTCATATGTTTATATATTTTAGGAAGCTTCTACAGGATTAGATCTCCATATGGCTTTTCAAAGGCCTTTATGATTAGATGCTTCCATAGCCCCACATTTATGCCCTCTCATTCTCCTCCCCCACTTAATTCCCCAATTATATTTCCCCTTTAGCTCTTTAGTCTAACTCCCCTTCTTTGGAAGATCCCCCTCTCCTCATCCCCTGTCCCCTACTAGCTACCTAACATCTATGGTTATTTGAGTTGAAACTCACAAACCTAAAGCCTAAAAGCTAGCATTCATATATATGAGAAAACATATACTATTTGTCTCTTGGAATTTACTACACTCAGATGATTGTTTCTGTTCCATCCATTTATCTGCAAACCTAACTTTTCTTAACAGCTGAATAATATCCCATTGTGTAAATGTACCTCATTTCCATTATTCATTCATCAGTTGGAAGATACCTGGGCCATTTCTCAATTCTGTCTATAAATAAAGCAGTAATGAAATCATGGATGAACATGTATCTCTGTAGTAAGGTATAGAGTCTTGGGTATATGGCCAAGAGCTGTACAGCTAGATCATGGGGTAGATTAATTTTCAGGTTTTTGAGAAACGTCCTCACTAATTCCCAAGGTTGCTGTACCAGTTTGCACTTATACTGGCAATGAATAAACATTCAACTGTTTCTCCTTTCTCATATCCTTGCCAGGATGTGATGTCATTTGTTTTATTGATCTTGGTCATTCTGACCAGAGTAAGATGAAATCTCAAAGTAATTTTTACTTGCATTTTCCTGATGGCTAAGAATAATAGACATTTTAAAGAAATGTTTGTGTGTGTGTGTGTGTGTGTGTGTGTGTGTGCAACATTACATCAACGTGTTAACATTTCAACATTACATAAAAGCCAAAGATATTTGGGCTTATTCCTTTCCTATTTGCAGTTATCTTATTGCTCTAGCTATGATAATTAACTCGTGTTGAAATCATTGAAATAGAAACAACAACAAAAGAAAGCAATAAAAAAAATTCAATAAAATGAAGAGTTAATTCTTTGAGAAAATAAAAAGTATTTACAAACCTTTGCCTAATTACCTAAAGACAGAGAAAGAGGATCCATCAAGACAATTAGAAATAAAAAGGGAGGCATTACAACAGATACCAAGGAAATTTAGAGACTCATAAGGACATGATTTATATATTCTACCATACTGGGAAACTGAAAAGAAAGTGATAAATGTATTGATATATAATGGCCTACCAAAGTTAAATCAAGATGAGCTAAACAATTTAGGAATAGAAACAGTCATTAAAAACCTTGTAACTAAACCATGCTCAGTTGTGCATACCTTTAGTCCCAGCACTTGGAAGGCTGAGGCAGACGAATCTCTGAGTTTGAGGCCAGCCTGATCTACAGAATGAGTTCTAGGACAGCCAGGGCTACATATTCAAAAACATTGGTTTTTAAAAAATCTTGCAACCTAGAAAAGCCCATGACAGATGAATTCAGTGCAAAATTCTACCAAACCTTCAAGGAAGAATTGACACCAACACTCATGAAATTATTCTGCAAAATAGGAACTGAAAGAACATTTCCTAATTCTTTTTATGAAGCCCCTATTACCCTGATAGCAAAACCACACAAAGACCCAACCCAAAAAGAAAGTTATAGACCAATATCCTTTATGAACATGGATTTAAAAATTCTCAATAAAATACTTGCAAAGAAAATTCAAGAGCACATAAAAAAGATTATCCACCCTGACTAAGTTGGCTTCATCCCAGAGATGCATATGCAAATCAATAAATGTGATCCACCACATAAACAGACTGAAAGACAAAAATCACATGATCATATAAGCAGAGGTATAAAATCCAACATGCCTTCATGATAAAGGTCCCAGAGAGACTACAGATATAAGGGACATACCACAACATAATGTAGGCAATATACAGCAAATTTCCACTAAATTCAGGAATGAGACAAAAATTTCCACTCCCTCCATATCTATGCAATATGTGGGTCTTTCTTGATTGTCTGTGTTCTGGTTCTGGCTGCTTTTTGGCCTCTAGATATGCTACATTTTTGCTTTGACAATATTTTGTTCACTACTTTTCCTCTTATCTTTTATCTCCTTGCTAATGAAAAGTTGCACTTAAACTACCAATCCCTGACACTACCAATTGCCTAGCCCTTCCATTCTTGCTTAGCGTACCCTCTGGTTCTTTACAAAAATGTACATATTTGAGACTCACGGTCACCCCAAAACCATTAGTCTTAATTCAGTGAATCAGTAAGTGCTCACAAATGAGATAGCAAATAACCTTCAGCTCATGACCTACGTGGGTAATTGTGTGACTCTGGATTATGTTCAGAGTCGGTGACAGGAAATAAGCCACACATATTAATTATAAAATTCTTTGGATCTGCTTTTGATTTTCATGTGCCTGGTGTGGTAAAGAAGCAGGAAACAAGCAGAAGATAGATCTGACTCTGGCTGGCTCACTAAACACGCACATGGCCTTGAAAATGTTATTTCATCTTTCTGGGTCTCACTTTTCCCCCTCACACAAAGAAATATGTGTGTCTCCATGAGCCAGGTGCTGGGTCGATCTCAGGTGAGGAACATGGCCCAGCCTCTGTTGGCAGAGAAATGGAGCAAAAATCAGGGAAGAAGAAAGGAACAAAGGGGGGAGACACAGAAAGGAGAGGGAGAATGGAAGAAGCAAGCGAATGCATTTTCACAAAATTAAATAAAGCAGCCGTTTCTTAGACACTTTCCTGAGCCATACGCCGGCTGAAGGAGCTGCATGGCCAGACTTCATTGGTCTCTTTTGCCCTCTTGTGTAGTACATGGTCCTCGCTCTCTCTGCCCTACCTCTGTGCTCTTCCCTTTCTTCCTGGATCATGTCAACCCCATGCCCCAGTAAGTCTTGGCAGTTGTTGCCTGTGCTTGGAACAGGTCCCTGTGTCCCCATACATCCTGGCCTTCCCTTCATCCACACTTTTGTTCAAGTGTCTCCTCATAAAGGACATCTTTGTCCAAAACAGTTCTGGATCCTGATGCCTAACATTATTTCTTAGCTTTTACTTTCTCCTAAAACAATAGGTCTTTCCCTTCGTTGACTCTCAGTGTTATGAATGTAAATTCCATGGTGAAGATTCTGTCTTACAAGCTTCTACATCCACAGTTGCTAAGGCCAGGCCTGAAACAGGAGGCCGACTGATTCTTTAGCCCTAAACTGCACTCTACGGGACTTGGGGATTCTCAACACAAAGCAGCTTTTCTTACTGTATACCACTTCTGCCCTGCTAGTCCTTGGTGCGGGAGGCAGCCTTGAGCAGAATATGAATCTTGGTCCACATTCCTGTGCCCCTTCTACTAGCTAAGCTTCCAAACTGCCAGGGCAGGAATGGGCCTTTGAGCCTGCCACAGGAAGCTGAGAGTATAGGTTGTTGTGTATTGAGGTCTTTGAAATTGTCTAGATAAATCAAAGAATTAGAAACAAAATTCTGCCTCACCGAGGCAGGACAGAGGTCCACACTCAAATGCCTGCCTGAAAGTTCACATGGAAGTACGTGAAGCTGTAAAGAACAGTGGCAGATAGACTCGGCATCTCTCCCCTTCAGGTCTTCCAGCAAAACGTGAGCCTTTGTGCCGGCTTCCTGTCAAGCCAGCCATCAATGGCCTTCAAGATGCTTCAAGCAACTGAGGGAAGCTGGTGATTATCCTCAGGGATGGTAAGACATCTCCAAGCTAGGAGATGCAACACACCACAAAAGCATTGGCACGTGTGCAACCAGCACAAGTTATTTAAAAGGGTTGCACCCAACGTGGCATGACATGTGACCTTTTGGTGGTGGTGGAATCTGGAGGTGGACCTCAGAGATGTTACTTAAATTGTGTAGCTTTAGAAGAATTGCAAGTTACAAAGCAGCAAAGGCCTTAAACAGAACCACTTCAAGAATGAGAAGGTCCATTAGAAAGTCAAAAGGAAGAATGATCAGACAATTAAATTAGGATAAAATACAATTCCATCTCTCCAGAAGCATCAGGAAATCCATATAAGCTGTATATCAAACACGTTACTATAAAACATAAAAACCTACTTCAGAGAGAATGGAAACTTGGTGTTTGGTAAATTTGGGCAAGATAACCAGCCTCCCATGTAAGCTGCATCTTAGTCTCTCCTTCGCATAGCCTCATAAACATAAATTATTATACAATAGAGCAGTAATCTAGTCTAGTTACTGTTCTGTGGTGTACACATAAACTCGACCTTTGTTTCACATACCTCAGAGGTGGTTAGCAAGTGTCCTGCCAATTCAGAGGTTTCCTCAACTTACACAATGTTCAAACTCTAGATGAGATGTGACGTTAATGTAGAACTTAGCACATGGTACTTGGCACTTTGAGTGACGCAGTATATTTAAACCTTGAGAAAGCACTGCTGTGGGCAGAAATTAGAAAATGATTTAATCTGTAACAGAGAAAGAGTTTATATGCTGACTATAAAGTAACAGGAAGCTTGGAACTGGGTATCCTGTACTCCCAAAAACCAGCCAAACAAACAAACAAACAAAACCCGTGTTCCCCGAAATGCCGCCTCAAGGAAAAGGAGTTTCTGCCTTTTTGAGTAGAGCGGAGAAGTTGATTGGAGTTGCTTCCACTGAATGAGGAACATTGGGGTGAGCAGGGCAGAAGTCTGGGCTGTCTGCCGTTCTCCTTTGTCCCCACATTCTTTCCTCACCAGTTTTCCCTCCCCTTCTGATTCTCCCATTCTGAGAACAGATTTAAAACCAAACAAAAGTAACAGTTTGTAGTTCAAGTTGCACCATGCCCAAGCCTATAATGTGTGGGAGCATACATTAATTAACCTTTGTTTAAAGCATAATCATCCTTCATATATAACAACAGGGCAAAATTAACAAATTCTCTTTAACAGAGAAAAGACACACTTGCAGATTCTCCTTGTCAGAATGGAAGATGAGTGGTAGTCTGCAGCCGTGCTTGCTACACTGTAACTACTTTCTCAGTAGTATATTAGTCACCTCCAGTAGTCTAGAGCTCTTTGGTGCTAGGTAATGAGAATTAATAGACGATCTCTATCAGCCCTCTGGAAGCTCCCACAGGCATCGAGTATTCTAACCTGTATTGCCTTTATAAGGACGTCATTAGCTGTCCAGGTGTCAGGAGCTAAGCCAAAACCCTGGCCAGCATTTCACAGTGCCTCGTGCTTACAAGAGGAATGCTCTATGAGAGTAACATGCCTGTAAGCCAGCCATCAATGGTGAGGTACTTCTTCTATGGTAATGATCTGATGCTAGATAATGCAGGACTGGTTGCAACTTCCAAGGGACAAACAGTCTGGGATTTAGAAGAGCTAAGCAAAAGGATACAGCATCCATTGAAAAACTATGCACTGGAAAAGAGAAACTATCAGTAAGTTCTCTCCTGCAGGCAGCTGTAGGTTCCAGAAGAGAAGGCGAGTTTGTATAGGGTGATTATACTGATTCATAGAATCTACTTTTTATCTCATTTCTTCTAACATCATAATAATACTCCGTTGTGTAAATGCTGCACATACCCATTATCCATTGTCCAAGGCTAGATGGGCATCTGGGCTGTTTCCATTCTAGATATTGTAAATAGAGAGGAACACTTATTCAATGCTAATCAGAGTATAACCTAGTTCCATCACTATGGAAATCAGCGTGGAGGCTTCTCAAAACTCTGGACATAGATCTACCACATGATCCAGCTATAGTGTCCTTGGGCACACTCCTGAAGGACTCTTATCTCACTATAGAGACACCTGTGCATCCACACTGACATAGATCCACATGATCCAGCTACAGTGTCCTTGGGCACACTCCTGAAGGACTCCATCCCACTACAGAGACACTGCATCCACACTGATAGGGGACTTTAACCTTACTTATATTTGCGTGATTTTAGATTGGAGAAGTTACCATTGTCTTTGTTGTTGCTGTTGTTTTGTTTTGTTTTCTTTGTGTCTTGAAACTTTTTGCCCCCCCCCACGAGAAGAAACTTTGATGGTGCTCCTATTTATAATCACGTCTAGTGCTGAAACTGGATGATATTGAATAGTTCTATGATTCTTAGTGCATCTACAGTCCTTTGCTGAACATGTATTTGATGAGTCTATTGTATAAAAATAGATGATAGAAAGACATCCTGAGTGGAGGTACGAGATAGTGGCCTATAAATATAAATATAAAAATGTTTGTGTTGGCATAGCTTCCTAACAATACAAAACTAAATATATTTGGAACAGCTCTATTTAGCAAAGTTTGCTCTAAGGTCATTGAATACTTCTGCATTTATAATAGGTACTTTATCCACTAGCAACTTTGTGTTTTTCAAAGAAAAGTAAAATGTTTTCAAGTTGATTTCCCATACATGACAACTATGAAGATGTAAAAAATAAGGCCATATTTTTTTTTTTAAAAAAAATGTATTCTTCAGTAAAATTCTCATGTCACAGAATAAAAAAACAGATAAGGCTAAGAAACTGACTAAGGTACAAGAATTTGTACAAAGAATAAAATGACTAATGTCATCTTAAGTCAGAATAGGCAATTTCTATAAATTGTACATACATATATATTTACGTTTTGATTTTTAGTTTTGAAAAAGTTTGAATATAACAGTTTTACAAGTCTGTTAATAAAATATAATTCATTTGTTGGTTATTAAAATACATATTTTCAAAAGCATTTGCTTCTGAAACGTTAGTGTCTCTGCATGTTACGAAGCTGTGCGGCTAGGCTGGCTACAGGAGTCATGTGCACACCTGTACTCCGGGACACATGCTTCTGCAACGTGTGATTGCTTTTCTTGGATTCTGTTCACAGAGGAGGGCTGCCACCCACAGACTGAGCTCACCACTCCCGGGAGAACTGAGGAGATAGAAGTCAAAGTAGATGACAACTAGGTACAGAAAATGCCCAGGCAGGTTCTGGGATAGCCAAGCTAATCTTGATGTGCAGGGAAAACTTTTTTCCCAAGCAGTTTTCTATAAAGGAATTTAGAAAATAAGCTGGAACGGAGCAGTGGTGGTGCACACCTTTGATCCCAACACTCGGAAGGCAGGCGTGGGTGGAGCTCTATGAGTTCGAGGCCAGCCTGGTCTACAGAGATAGTTCAAGAATAGCCAGGGCCACACAGTGACAGCCTATCTTGAAAACCAAAAAGTAAAAAACAAAATATGATGGAATTTAAAAGACGACACAGTAAGTGAAAGATGAGTCATCTATAAGATGACTTTGAATATACAAGTAAGGTCAGGTATCAAACATATGCTGGACCCCCGGAAGGTCCTCTGGCCTCAACCTTGCCGAGCTTGAAGTGGCCTGCAGTCCACACTTGGCAGGAGTGGGGTTTGGGGAGGGGAATGGCAGTTTAGTTGCTGCACTACCCAGACCACCCAGGAGAGGGCGCGGAGAGCACATATGGAAGCGGGGGTGGGTGCGCGGGGGGTGGGGGTGGGGCGGAAAGACAGGAAGGAAAAAAGGAAAGTTTGTTCAACTCATCCACCACAAAGAAAACTGTAGCGGCCTGGGATGATTCAAATCAATGGGCTTGGGAATCACTTGAGAGCAGTGGTTAGCTACAAGCCTCCCTAACTCAACCAGAGACCAGCATGCCTGGCCTAGATGAGACCGGAGACTACCCGGCCACACCCCATTCCACTCTGGAGTGGGATATAGATGGCACAGCTAATCAGATCTGCAGGCTGACAAGAGTGGTGCACACATCATTCTCCCCACATTAAACACCGCATTTATGTCCAGCACTCAAAATTTTGTTTCTTAGTAAAGGTTTCTAAGAAAAGCAATCAGTGCTTGAATTTGATTAAGCCAGCTGTCAGTCACTGCCAGTAACAGAAGCAGGAAGACATTTGACACAGGAAATCGCCTGCAATTACCATAATGGGGTCTTTGTGTCTCTAATCGGAATTTCCTCTTTCAAAATACTTCATTTATGGCTGAAGGAATGATGCCAGGCGGGCAACCATCTCACTATTTTATGGCAGCTTGCTCTATTCGGTAGCCAGTTCTCCATAATGGTGATATCAGTGAGGCCTTAAAGCAAAATCAAAGCCCAAGATAAAAACCAGACTTCATGTACTTTCTAAGTTTAGGCCGGGGGGGGGG
>NW_022196903.1:81155579-81160970 GCF_008632895.1 Mastomys coucha
TGCTAATTATGGTGGATTCAGAAGTTGAAAAGGACTTGTGGGAGTTGGCGGGGGTGGGGGGTGGGGGAAATGGGAGGGGCGGGATGGCGCTCCTTAGCCTTGACTGGGGCTATGGAGCACGTGAGGCCATGGTCACATGATTCCCTTCTTAGCCTACCACTGCTATTATTTTTCCCTTGTAACCTTGGTGAGTTCATTTCTCGCCAGTCTAACTTGCCAGCTGCAAAACAGGAAGAGGCTACGCTGAGAGGATACTCCTCAGTGTATCTGAAAAAAATATTAAAGGCGATTGAAAACGTGATTGTTTGTGCTGTAAGTAGTTTGTTAAATTCATCAAAGGTTAGCTCATATCCCTGGACTTTCTTCTCAGTAACTTTCAACCAGACATCAGCCTCAGAACGGATTTCTGTTTCAGTGTAGTGACTGAAGATGTGCCGAGCAAGAGTGGAGGGGGCATCGTCATTCAGCGTCACCTTGACTGAAGAAGTGCGATGCACTGTCCCTCTAACAACCTCACATATAAATTATCTTCAAAAACTACATAAGAGGGCCGCTGAGGTGGCTCAGTAGGTGAAGGAGCCGGCTGCCAAGCCTGGCAACTTGAGTTTGATTCTTAAGTCCCACACGGTAGGAGAGAGCCAACTCTCGAACGTTGTCCTCTGACTGCTACATGTGGCGCGCGCCACACACACACACGCACACACACACACACACACACACGCACACACTCACACACACAAATCAAAAGTGTAAAAGAATATTTGCTATCAAATCATGCAACTGAATACTAGGGAAACTACGTCGTCTTATAGCTAAAGAACATTTAAGTTTTATAATATGTAATGATTTCATTTCAGTAAAATTAGAGAAAGCAGACAAACAGAAGACGTAACATACAAACCATCCTACAGAAAGATAACTTGGGAAGGGTTACGGTTAGATGTGACCATCTGCTGGGAATATTGTAGGGAAGGAGTGGCCTCCGGCAGCCCCTGCACCCCTTCCTTCCTCACATCTACCCTTTACCCTTGCCTTTCCTAGACCTGGAACAGACTTCCACTCTCTGCAGTCCAGGCTCAATGGGAAAAGACAAGCATGGTGTCCTGGGAGCCACTGGGGGCAGGGGGGGGGGGCGTTGCTAACGGAGCTCCAAGGAGTCAGCCAGCGGGACACCAGGTCAACTCCCACAACTGACAGGGATCTTGTAAAGCGGTGTTATTTTATCCAGACCATCCTTCTAAAACTAGCCCCGCCCCCAGTTATTTTAAAAATAAAGTTGTTGTAACAAAATATCGTATTAAGGAAACTTAGGAAGAAAGGGTTTACTTTGGCTCCATGTTTAGGGTTGAGTCCATCACAGCAGAGGAGATAATGTGGCAGAGCTTGATGCAACCGCTCACATCGCATTCACAGTCAAGTAACAGGGGGACATCACATTCACAGTCAAGTAACAGGGAGACCTGAATGTGCTTGGTTAACTTTCATTGGTGCAGAGCAGGCCTCAGAAAATGGTCCCCCTCATGGTCAGGTGGGGTCTTCCCACTTTAATTACTGTTCTCCAGATAATACCTCAAGAACATGCTCAGAAGCCGGCCTCCTAGAGATTCCAGAGCCTGCCAAATTGAACGTCAATATTGACCATCAGAAGTCACCCCTTGTCCACCCAACACCTAAATTTACCACTTTTGAGCCATATGCTTTCACTCTTTGTCCCCTTAGGCTCATGGCCATCTCATAAAAAGCAGAATGTTCTCCGTCCAATTCCAAAAGTCCCCACAGCCTGGAAGAACAGCAACCCAGATCAAGATAGCCCAAAGTCTCACGTGAGATTCAAGCAATCAACCTCTTAACATCTACAGCATCAAACGGCTGGTTGCATGGTTACAATACACACAAGCACAGATAAGCATCACCATTCCCAAAGGGAACCATGGGGCGCAGCAAGGAATGGATACACCAAACCAAGGCTGAGATGCAGCCGGGAAGACAAACAAATCCTGTGGCTCTGAGGTAGCCATAGGCTGAGCTCAGTGAGCTGGCACTCCATAGGGTTTGAGCTGTGCACACATCCCTTTGCTAACTGCATGTGGCTCAGCTGCACACACTATGAACAACACACTCTTCTCTTACAGTGCAGACGACCTATGCCACTGACCTGTGTTGGGCTGCACATACGTCTGCTTTAAACAATGGGAGTATGTTATACCCTTCAGCAACTCCTTGATAATTTCTATACAAACAGGCCTCAGAACACATCCCAAAGCAAGGGAGACAATCTGATCTACACAAGACTGGTTTGTGGGTGGGATAAGAGCCTAAGGTAAAATGTGTCCTCTACCTGAACTTGGAGGGGCAACCCCCTACTTACCATATTATGGCACATGCATAGTTGGGTGTGCGTATGATTAAAATCAGATGCCTTACAGGAATGGATACATACAGTGAGCTGAGGCTGACACAATCCAAGCCTGTCAGTTCAGCAACCAGAATCACTACATCCCTTAGCAACCAAATTTCTCCTCCTCTTGAACACCATAAAGAGAAGCCACAAACAATAACCTGGACCTTTGAGTGCTCTCACACCCGCCACTCCTGGGCATTTTCTGATCTGTGCCAGGAACCTGGAAACAAGCCAGACACAGACCATTGGTAGCAGCTCAGTAGCTAGCATCTGGGGCTTCTAAGGAGTCCACCACAGAGCCAGAGTAACCCTGCCAGCTCTGCTCCTTATAGCACACACAGCATCTCTCTTGAGACAGCTCCAACCTGCACAGAGCTTTCCTCAGTGGATATCCCAGGTCCTGGCATTTCCAACAGCCTGGCTTCTCATCTGCGTCTTCTGCTTTACAGCTCTCTGCAGTGGCCTCTGAGAGCCTCACTGAAGGGACTCTGACCCTGCCACACACAGTCGGGACTCAGCTGCTCTCTGAAACCATGGAGCAAGACTTCCCATGGTCCGTATTTTGCATCTTTAAGGCCTGATGAACCAGCACTATATAAATGATGCTCAGTTTCAGCATCACCTGGAGATGTTGCCTGCCTGCCTGAGACCATAGCTGTATTCATTTCTGTGCTGAACTCGAACAAACGGTTCCCTGGATGTTTGCTTTGGAGGGTTTAGAGGACCCTTCTCCTGCACTCTCAGTTCAAGCTGTCTCTTTTCAACTAAATTTGCATTCTCACAATTTAGAGCCCTTTACAAGTGCTGTCTTGCCCTGGAGGGGAGCACATTTGCTGTAGTCCCATTGTTTAGCAGGATCCTTCTCTTTAACACTTACAGTCTCTACTTTAACCTGCTCCTTGGTTTCAACTTTAAACTTTTTTACACCCTTTCCTCTTCGACAGACTATACTTTAAAAAAAAAATCTAAATGTATCTTCCCGACTTTTTGCTCTTTTTCTCTGTAGACTTGGAATAGTGCACTAAGCAGTAGCCATACCACAGCTTCAATGTTATTCAAGTTCTCAGGGTATGGGCAGAATGAAACAAGATTCTTGCCTAAAATATCACACAAAATGGCCCCTAGCCCAGATCCTGATAAATACTTTGTTCCTTGATGAAGCCACATGAGCCTGGCTTCTATGGCCTGCATTTTTCTGTTTCTTCTGATTTTTCCAAATCCCATCAGAATGACACATTAGGTTCTGTCTAAAGCGTTCAAGAACTTTTCTAGCCCAAAATTGCAAACACATCCACATTTCCCCACAAGGTGGTTGCAAAGGCCTAAGAACCACACGGTGCAGTTAACTACAACGGTGGCCCCAGTTCTCAGCACCAGCTCTCTCTCGGCCACTCACCATGATGTGACAGAAATGCCTGTCCAACGTCAGTCTCAGAAGGAAAGATTGGTTTTGGTTCACACAGTCAGGGTCTTGCATACCAACTTTCTCTAAACTGAAACATTCCACCCTCGAGGAACTCCACAAGTTTTAAAAGGAGACTCATTAAGACTTAGGGTCAGTGTTGGGGCGAGCTTTGAGGTCTCCTATGCTCAGGCTCTGCCCAATATGGAACACAGGCTCCTCTTGGCTTCCTTCAGACCAAAATGATGTTGGCTCCTCCAGGCACCACGTCTGCCTGCCTGGACGCTGCCATGCTTCCCATCATGATGATATTGGGCTGAACTTCTGAAACTAATATGGTTTCTAGTTTTAGGGTTTCTGAATTACAAGTGTTACTGGGCTTTGCTGGACGGAATAAAAGTGGGCACAAGCATGACCTCTTGATGAGGTCTTGCTTATTGAAGAGTGGCTGCAGCCCTGCGGTTCAGATTAAAATTTGAGAATTATATAGAGGCCGATACCCATAGACAGTTGAAAGACTTTCTGATCTATCCTCAATAAAAACATCATTTTATTTGAAAATGAAAATGAAAAAACATTTTCAATTTGGATGGTAGTTCATCCTGACTTGGCCGTGGCTGGAATCTACTTCAATTACACCTCATTCATCATCACCTCCTGTTGGTCCTGTGCTGCTTCAAGACACTAAGCCTACCTTTGAGATGCATCAGCCATCTCCTCCCATTCCTCCTGTCCATCCTGATGTGCAGTTTAGAAACCTGCCCTTCTATGACGTTCTTGATGTTCTCATCAAGCCCACGAGTTAGTTCAAAGCAGTATTCAGCGGTTTCAAGAGAAGTTTCTTTTATTTTTATTTTTGCTTTGACACCTCAGCAAGTTAGAGAGATATGCATTTCAAGGGAATTTTTGCCAGGTGGCCAGAAAGACTGTACTGTCCAAGTCCAGCTGTGACCTTGCTTGGCAAAGACCAGTTGCCCTCAAGGAGATAACTATTCCAATAATTTGTATATAAAAGTAAATGGGAAACTCTTTCCTTTGCCTGGCTCTGCACCACCACCTAAAAATGGGATTGAACAGAAGCGCCCCGGACGCCCCTTGAATGTTACATCTTATTTAGGTTGTCTTCAGCTGTGCCAAATCAGATTTCTATTTCTTGGGCATCTGAAAGACTTACTCCAAGTCTGTCTATCTTGTCCAACAGCTTACATCAGCTGTGTTATTACAGAGATTAAAAATGAAAGGTATTAGAAATCCTGATCATTCCAGAGCACTAGGTAAAGAAAAACCTACTACAGACCCTGATAGTGAAATTGTTACAACTAGTCTTCGGGTGTCCTTGATGTGCCCTTTAGAAAAAGGAGGCTGACAGTCCCATGCTGTGCAGTGACTTGTACACATCTGCAGTGCTTTGATGCTGCCCTTTATCTTCAGATGAATGAGAAGCCCACCTGGATCTGTCCTGCTTGTGACAAAGATGCTGCCTATGAGAGTCTGATACAAGATGGGCTTTTGATAGAAACTCTCGTGTTGGAGTTTTTCATTTATTACTCTTTGGAGGGCTGGATTTGTGGAAATATATTGTGTGAAT
>NW_022196903.1:81163599-81169352 GCF_008632895.1 Mastomys coucha
TCCATAAAGTCATTCACCAACTGTTTTAATGAACAATGGTTCTGCTTGGAGGGTGGCACAGACATTAGATTAGGGTAAGAATTTGGTTTATTAGCTGTGATAATTTGGAAAAGCATTCATCTCAGAGAAAGAGTAACTTATAAAGTCCCTTCTTCAAACTTAATACAAGAGTTACAAACGTCAAGCAAAGCATTCAGTCTCACTCTTTATTGTTCTCTTACAAGCCACCTCCCTAGTTAATTGTCTATTTCTTTTGGGTACATAAATACTTTTGAAATATGTAAGCTGTTCTGAAAAACATAGTATAGTGTAAAAACATGAAGACAACAATACTACTAATAGAGAGGCTGAGATAGGAGAAGCAAGATCTCAAGATCATTATGTTGTACACAGCAAGACACTGTCATGAACAAACAAGCTGAAAGTGTATATGGATTGTATAATATTAGACTGATTTCTCCAATTGCCAAATTAGAGAGACCATTGGATGGCACTCAATAAATTTCTAATTCCTCATATTTTTAGATTTCAATCAAATAGGATATGTTGGTAATATTAATTTTCATATTAAGATATTAAGAAAAGTAATTGTTAATTCCTGTTGTTTTTGTTGTAAGAGGTGGAATTAGGTTTGTGTGGATTTGTTGAAAGATTACTTTCTTGCTTCTTCTAGGGTGTAGTTTTGCTCCTTATGTTGATGTTTTCTATTATCCTTTGTAGGGCTGGATTTGTGGAAAGACATTGTGTAAATTTTGTTTTGTCATGAAATATCTTGTTTTCTCCATCTTTGGTAATTGAGAGTTTTGCTGGGTATAGTAGCCTGGGTTGGCATTTGTGTTCTTGTAGTGTCTGTATGACATCTACCCAGGATCTTCTAGCTTTCATAGTCTCTAGTGAGAAGTCTGGTGTAATTCTGATAGGCCTGCCTTTATATATTACTTGATCTTTTTCCCTTACTGCTTTTAAAATTCTTTCTTTGTTTAGTGCATTTGGTGTTCTGATTATTATGTGACAGGAAGAATTTCTTTTCTGGTCCAGTCTATTTGGAACTCTGTAGGCTTCTTCTATGTTCATGGGCATCTCTTTCTTTAGGTTAGGGAAGTTTTCTTCTAAAATTTTGTTGAAGATATTTACTGGCCCATTACATTGGGAATCTTCACTCTCTTCTCTACCTATTATCCTTAGGTTTGGTCTTCTCAGTGTGTCCTGGATTTCCTGGATGTTTTAGGTTAGGAGCTTTTTGCTTTTTGCATTTTCTTTGAGTGTTTTGTCAATGTTTTCTATGGTGTCTTCTGCCCGTGAGATTCTCTCTTCTATCGCTTGTATTTTGTTGGTGATGTTTGCATCTATGACTCCTGATTTCTTTCCTAGGTTTTGTATCTTCAGGGTTGTCTCTCTTTCTGATTTCTTTATTGTTTCTATTTCCATTTTTAGATTCTGGATGGTTTTGCTCATTTCCTTCACCTGTTTGATTGTGTTTTCCTGTAGTTCTTTAAGGGATTTTTGTGTTTCCTCTTGGAGGGCTTTTAGCTGTTTACCTATGTTCTCCTGTATTTCTTTGAGGGTGCTATTTATGTCTTTCTTAAAGTCCTGTATCATCATCGTGAGAAGTGATTTTAGATCTGAATCTTGCTTTTCTGTTGTAATGGTGTGTCTAGGACTTGCTATGGTGGAAGAATTAGGTTCTGATGATGCCAAGTAACCTTGGTTTGTGTTGTTTATTTTCTTATGTTTGCTCTCTGCCATCTGGTTATCTCTAGAGCTACCTGCCCAGGCTAAATCTGACTGAAGCTTGTCCTTCCTGTGATCCTGGTTGTGTCAGAACTCCTCAGAGTCAAGCTGTCTCTGTGATCCTGTGATTCTGGGATCCTGTGACCCTGGGCTTGTTAGAGTACCTGGGAGTGGAGCTTCCTCTGGGTGTTGTGGGACTGGCTGTGGAGCTTGTGCCCAAGGTCTGCTCAGGACATCAGCCCAGAGAGACTGGCCCTTTCATTTTTTTTTTAATTTGTCATATTCTTTAAAATTTATAAAGTATTGTAACAATAAAAATGAGTATTATAAAAATTGTTTGATATAAAACAACAATCAACTGAACAGTCTTATATAGATGCTTGTCTACAGCAATACTGAAAATACATACATTTGTCTCAATATAAATTTGAAATAACTCCAAATATATTAACTGTATATTTTAAAATAATGCATCACTACTAGTATTTTTTAAAATGAACATAGATAGAGTCTTTTGTTTATTTGTTTGGTTTTAATAGAGCTTAAAATCTTGGCTCTTACTGTGGTACAAGCCCAAAATAAGAACAATTTTTAGACATTGGAGTTCATTGTAATAAGACTGTACTTCAATGACCCTCACATCACCAAAGGATTTTACCTCCATAGTAGCTAAGCTGAGTGTTGACAGTTCTGCTGTGCCAACTGAAATTTAGGCACAATTTTTGAATACAGATTTCCTGCTATGGTCAAAGCTATTTGACTTGAGTGATTGTCATCATTCTCAGCCCACAGAGAACAGGTTACATTCATTTAAGAAATGGTGTGTGTATTAAGATAGTCTACCCATGAAGTCATTCACCAACTGTTTCAATGAACAATGGTTCTGCTTGGAGGGTGGCACAGACATTAGGTGTGAGTAAGAATCTGGTTCATTGGCTGTGAAGATTTTGAAAAGCATTCATCTCAGAGATAGAGTAAGTTATAAAGACATCTTCTTCAAACTTGATACAGTAGTTACAAATGTCAAGCAAAACATTCAGTCTCACTCTTCATTGTTCGCTTACAAGCCACCTCCCATGTTAATTGTCTGTGTTTCTTTTGGCTGTATAAACTTTTGAAATATGTAAGCTTTTCTGAAAACCATAGTATAGTGTAAAATCATCAAATAAACAATCCTACTAATAGAGAGGCTGAGATAGGAGATGTCTGATTTCAAGATCATTATGTGGAACCCAGCAAGACACTGTCAAACAAGCAGAAAGTGTATATGAATTGTACAATATTGGACTTATTTCTCCAATTACCAAATTAGAGAGACCACTGGAGGACAACTAACAAATTTCTAATTCCTCATATTTTGGGATTTCAATCAATTAGGATATGTTGGTAATATTAATTTTCATATTAAGATATTAAGAAAAAGTAATTGTTACTTCCTGTGATTTTTGTTGTTGGAGGTGGAATTAGGTTTGTTTGGATTTGTTGAAAGATTACCTTCTTGCTTCTTCTTGAGTGTAGTTTCGCTCCTTATGCTGGTGTTTTTCATCTATTATCCTTTGTAGGGCTGGATTTGTGGAAAGACATTGTATAAATTTTGTTTGTCATGGAATATCTTTTTTTCTCCATCTATGGTAATTGAGAGTTTTGCTGGCATTTGTGTTCTCTTAGTGTTTGTATGACATCTGCCCAGGATCTTCTAGCTTTCATAGTCTTTGGTGAGAAGTCCAGTGTAATTCTGATAGACCTGTCTTTATATGTTACTTGACCTTTTTCCCTTACTGTTTTTAAAATTCTTTCTTTGTTTAATGCATTTGGTGTTTTGATTATTATGTGATGGGAGGAATTTCTTTTCTGGTCCAGTCTATTTGGAGTTCTGTAGGCTTCTTGTATATTCATGGGCATCTCTTTCTTTAGGTTAGAGAAATTTTCTTCTATAATTTTGTTGAAGACATTTATTGGCCCTTTCAGTGGGAATTTTCACTCTCCTCTATACCTAATATCCTTAGGTTTGGTCTTCTCAATGTGTCCTGGATTTCCAGCATGTTTTCGGTTAGGAGCTTTTTGCATTTTGCATTTTCTTTGACTGTTGTGTCAATGTTTTCTATGATATCTTCTCCATCTGAGATTCTCTCTTCTATCTCTTGTATTGTTAGTGATGCTTACATCTATGACTACTGATTTCTTTCCTAGGTTTTCTAACTCCAGGATTGTCTCCCTTTCTGATTTCTTTATTGTTTCTATTTGCATTTTTAGATCCTGGATGGTTTTGCTCATTTCCTTCACCTGTTTGATTGTATTTTTCTATAGTTCTTTAAGGGTTTTTTGTGTTTCCTCTTTAAGGGCTTCTAGCTGTTTACCTGTGTTCTCCTATATTTCTTTGAGGGTGTTATTTATGTTTTTCTTAAAGTCCTGTATCATCATCGTGAGAAGTGATTTTAGATCTGAATCTTGCTTTTCTGGTGTGATGGTGTGTCTAGGACTTGCTATGGTGGAAGAATTGGGTTCTGATGATGCCAAGTAACCTTGGTTTCTGTTGCTTATGTTCTTATGCTTGCCTCCCACCATCTGGTTATCTCTAGAGCTACCTGCCCTGGTTAAATCTGACTAGGGCCTGTCCTTCCTGTGATCCTGGTTGTATCAGAACTCCTCAGAATCAAGCTGTTTCTGTGATTCTGTGATTCTGTGATCCTGTGATCCTGGGCCCATTAGAGCGCCCAGGAGTGGAGCTTCCTCTGGGTGTTGTGGAACTGGCTGCAAAATTTGCACCCAAGGTCTGCTCCGAGCACCAGGGGAGACAGACTGGAAGGAACCAGTGCCACTGGGCTAGTGGAGTTTCTGCAGGCCTGGGTCCTGCTGGTCCCAGTTACTCCTGGTGCTGGGACAGATGTTGTATCCTCCTCGCCTCTGATCCTCTGATCCTGTGCATCCTTGTGTTCCATTCTTGAACCTGTTCGCAAGGGACTTGGCATGTCAGTCCAGTGTAAGGAAGCTGGTATAAGGGAAGGTAGATATAGGAGGCTCCTGAGGACAAATCCATTTCTGGCACTTTTGTATACTTGTTAGGTGATTTTGACCCTCTTTTTGTTGTGTTAAAATGAGGTAAAATAATGCCTGTTTCATAGGATCCCTGCTAGGTTTTCATGAGATTTTCGAAGAGCTTGGCCATTATCTTAGGAACCTGTTAATTCCTTAATGAAAATCCATCTTCTCTCCTTTCCACTTACAGAGCAAAACATGGGCATGGAGATGGATGCATCTTATCATGTACTTTTTATTTCTAATACAGGGAAGCTTAGGACCTTCATGACAAGAAAGATTGGACAGATCCTTCTCACAAGAGAGATCTTGACACCTATGAATTGTTGTGACGGTCCATGATTACATTCTTAAAGCTGTATGTGCTAGTCTCTTCTCTGTCCTCAGTCTATTTATATCTCCCTAGGCATTCTTTTTTACTAACACAAATTGCCCATTTTAAGTATATATCACAAACATGTTTGTTCACCATTCCAAGTCAGTTTTAATATTTATTCAATGTGAAAAATGCATATAATCACTTGTTGGTTATCCTGCATCTCCTAGATCTAGCCAACATAGCTTTTGTATTACATTTCTGAATTTGCCTGTTCTGGACATTGTAAGTGAATTATATTCTGAGTATAATTCATATTCCTTTTTATAATTCTTTGTAGGTACTTTGAAGTCAGTTTTAATAGCTACCTTTTAGACAACACTTTTGAGCTGCTTTCTGAACTACTAAGGCACTTACTCTTCTAAGGCAGATGTGGTAGCTAATACCTGTGACATCAGCACTTCAGAGGCTGATGAAGCATATCACCATGAGTCTAAGACCAGCCTTAGGCATCTGCCAAAAACAAGAACGACAACAACAACCAAAACTAAAATAAAGTACTTATATTCCAGGTGTGATTTATATGTCACAGTATGGGTATGGGCTTATATTTTCTGTTACCTGCCACGGACCGGGATTTCTCGCGGGGTCCCTGTTCCGCAGGACAAGG
>NW_022196903.1:81169763-81187654 GCF_008632895.1 Mastomys coucha
ATGCGGAGGCAGGAGACTGACTTTCCTTGAAGTTTACACCTCAGATACTGCCTTCACACAAAGTGTGCATGGCAGTTACCTGTTTAATTAGAATAATTTTTTTATTTTTAGTGCCAGAAAGTGAGAAAAGCATTTTAGGTTTTTTTTTTTTTCTACATGCTGATTTGTGCTGTTTTGGGACAATTTGTTTAATACTTCTGAAAATGAAATGATAAATGAAGATACAATTTTGAAGTGCTTAGTGAAGTGTAGAATCAAGATAGTTGATGCTTAAGTATTCTAGATTTTTACTTTATCATTTTAAATATAATTAAATGTTTTAGAATTACAACAGAGTTTCAAACTTCTTCTATTCAGGATCAGTTTTTGTCAGAAATTTTTATGTGATCCTAGGAATATGAGCTAAGTAAACAAACTGAACATTTACTGATAATAAATCATAAACTTTCAAAAAAAAAGACTTAGGAAGTGAATAACTCTGATTTAAGGAACCTCCCTCACCAAGGTTGTGTAAACAGTAGAGTGCTCAAGAGACTCTTGACCTGAAGGTTGTGCAGTGTCCTGGGGGTTCAGTTTTTGTAAGCTGTCACTCGTGCTGAGGTGGGCTTCTGGTGATGCAGGGTCTTTGAACCATCCCTGAGCCTGTAAGAAACACCTCATCCATCCTCCTTACCCTCAGTAAAGTCACTGGTTCGCCTAGTTGGACTTTTATGGTGTCTGTACTTTGGCCCACTGTGGATTCCATTTCTTGGGTGGCGTATTTGCCCTCATCTCCCTGGAACAGCATCTCACCACACAGGGTTCATTCTCTGAGGCAGAGGACTCACAGCAGCAGGGACTCAGGGGCACTAGGCCACACAACATCTTCATTCAGTCAGCAGGCAGAAAGCCACAAATGCTGGTGTTGATTAGACGTTTCTTTCTCATGTGATCTAGAACACAAGCCTGGGTCATGCTGCTGCCCACATTCAGGGTGAGCCTTTTTCTCAGTTTCTCCAATTGAGATAAGCCCTCACTGGAATGCCTGGAGGCTGACCTTCCAGGTACTCCAGAGCCTGCCAAATGGATAATAAACATCAACCATCACATCCGGTTCTACCTGCCTTTGATTCTATGCATCATCCAAGCTGAATGTCATAAAGCTCTGTGCCACATGTGGTGATGGAATGCTGTTACCCTGAACTTGATGGTAAACTGCATTGCCATCGTAGAAGACAGAGAAAGCTCTCTCTCGTGTTCTCTCTCTGTCTCTCTCTCTCTCTCTCTCTCTCTCTCTCTCTCTCACACACACACACACACACACACACACACACACACTCACTCTGTATGTGTGTGTATCTTTACATGTATATAAATTTACATATAAGTTATATATAATAATTTATTTTTTAAATAAGTTCTTACATGTGTATATACCATACACACTGTCAACTCTTATAGTCCTTCCTCTCCACTGCTTGAAACTTCATATTACCCTCCTTTTGAATTGTCTACTCTGAGAAATTCCAGCCTTGGTTCTTGAATCTGGCTCTGAGCCCAAGAGATTAGTTACTACATTTTTGCATAAAGAATGGTTGAAAGAAGCACCTTCCAGGCTGGCAAGAGACAGCTACTCACCTTGTCCAAACATGAGTTTAGGTTGGCTTAGAGCAAGGCCTGGAGTGGGCTTGTGCAGAGCCAAGTTCACACAATAGGAGGGAAGCAGCTGGGATGGGAAGTGATGGGGAGGCAGAGTTCACTGTCCAGTCTTTTGCGTGTGTTGTCAAAGCCTGTTCCACTTGTGCCTACTTGGAAATATCAAGGACATCCTTGAGGAAAGGCTCAGCCTGCCAAGAAGTGTAACGTGTGTGGCTTTTGTTCTGCTTCCTAACTTCAGAGTCAAGCTTTCCCTTAACTGCAATATGTGCTTTATGTAAAACTTCCCTCCCAACAGCTGCAGCTTCCAACTGTACACAAATCTGTAGCAAGCTAAGCACATTGGCACAGCATGTTGCACACAGAGCTCTGAAGACCCACAGGACTTTCCCTTATGAAGCTCCTGTTTGTATTTGGAATTCAGGAGGCTGATATTTGATAAAGTGCTTGCCTGACCACTCAAATTCCTAGACATTGTCTCAGTAAATAGCCAGACCATCACATAGAGTTAGTCAGACATTCTAGAAGACCTGGATTAACTTTACCTCAGCAATAAACATGTACCCTGGCTAGGAAATCCTAGCTAATTCCCAGAAGCTGTTTTATACAGAATGGAAAACAGTTAAGCCATGAAAGTACCATCTTGTCCAGGTGGCATGGTTAATATTTAGACATAGTGATTAGCACCATCTTGAGTTGTCAACTGTTCTTTAGAAACAACTACTGGATCTATGAAGACTATCAGGCATCTATCTGTGGCTCTTAATTAGACCTACCAAGCAACGAAATTCTATCTCCTGCCAATTAGCTTTCCTTCCAACACAGTTGAAAGAGGTAAGTCTCTCCAACAGGTAATCAAGGATGCTTGGTATGTTTTGCTTAATCTCCGTTTTGGAACAAATAACTTGTTTTTTTAAAGCCAAAGAGATGAGTTCTGATGATGACCTTTCATTAAACCAGCATTAATACAATTAGAGAATATTCTGCACTCCCTACCGAAGCACCAGGGTGAGAGTAGCATGCCATGCTGTGCTGTGCTGTGCCGTGCTGATCAGTCCAAGTTCTTCAACATCCATGTATACTGCTTGCCATCCTCCCAGCTATACTCCACAGATGAGCACTCTGTGTCCACGGCTGACTCAGTGGTGTCAGCACTGTGGTAGAGTTCATGTTCCCAGACATCCAGGATAAACTCAATGGCCTCACAAGGATGGAGCACCACAGAAAGCAAAAAAATCTCTACATGGTGCAGTAGCTTCTAGGGTAAAGACGTATCACTCAGTGGGCTCACCCTATTTTACTTCATACCTCTACAGGCACACACACATACTCACATACTCTCACACACACTCACACAACACTCACACTCACACAACACTCAGACACACACACATACATATGCATGCAAGCACACACAGGACTCCACCAACTCCCCACTCCACATTGCCTTATAAAGCTATGCTAAAAGTTCCTGGAATTTGGAGAATACAAGGGAAGTCCAGGCATCAGGTGTGGGCCAGGGGAGTCATTATTTAACCTGTGATGAGGAATATTCCAGGAATCCATAAAATCTCCTAAAATTCTAACTGTTAAAAAGTTTTTGTTTTATGTTTTAGTGGAACCCCCCAGGGGATGGGTGGGGAGTGTTAGTCCTCTTTGGCCAAACAGTTCATTGATAGAAATATCTCTGTGCCACCAGAAATAACAGTTTACCTGGTCTCCAAGGGCTTCATCTTGAGGTGGCATGCTGTCTCTTTCACTTCCAGAATCAAACTTAAGGCCCAGAAACATATATTTGGGGCACAAGTGTCACTCAAACACATTTTGACATGATTCAGCCAGAATACTAGTATGTACACTGAATCTGACAGTTCTCCCCACCCCCAGGGTTGCCCCTCCCTGCCCTCCCCATGATGATCCTTATTAGGAGGGCAGTTCTACAGCAGTTACGTATGTACTCTATCCATTCTCTATTAATATGTAAATAATTATACTGCTGTGCTTTATGCTAGACTCATTATTCACCTTGGTGAATTCACCATGAGTTAGTGCTATCATTTTTATACATAACTTTTCCCCACTCCCACTGAGAGACAGTTTAAGTTGCTTCCTGAAGGGGACATAACTGTCAGTTATGTCAAATGATGTTTTGCTGGGGTACACAGATGAAAGGATGTCTTGCTAAAACAGACACAAGTGAGAGAATGTTGTGCTATAGCAAACACATGAAAGGACACATGATGAAGGAATATAAATATGACCCCACAGACAGTAGGAGAGGGAGCATTGGTTTGGTTTGCTCCACCTTGCTATTCTTCACTAAGGACAGGCATGTATTGGTTCAATTTACTTAGCTTTGTAGAGCTCCACTCGTGGCAACGTGCTATTGAGAGAAACTGGCCAAAGAACTGCTTGTGAGTTTCCTTCAACTTCTTGTCATTTCTGAGGTCTCAGGCTGGTTGGTGAGCCTTGAGGTTTCTTTACAACTGGTCTGCACCTGCTGATTCAGATTTGGTGTTTGCTACTGGACTGAACTGCCGAGAAAGAAGGTCGAGCTCGCCCCAAAGAACTATTGCTGAACAGGTCTACATTCCCCCTATCCTAATAGCTTTTCTCTTCTACTAACTCTGGTGGGTGGTGGGCTAAGAGAGAGGATGAATGTTTATTAAAAGTAAGTTGCAAAAACTTTCTGCCTACAGCTTCCTTTTACATTATTTTGTTGCTTGTTTTCCTTTCCCCAATTAGTACAGATAGAGCCACATTTCTTGGTGTATAGTGAGCTTCAAATGTGTCTGTAGGACAGTTTCCTAAAATAGGAATAGCTGAGTCAAATACTACAATGTTAATCGCTATGATTAAATTGACTTCTAGAAAGATCTGACCAATTAGCACTTAACACTGAAAATTATAAGTGCTTAGACCTGAAAAGTTGATGATCAAGAGCTGTTTCCTCTTGGTGCTATTGGATGCCTTTGCCCTCTTCCCTCTGTCACCACACTGAATAGATCTTTTCCTTTCTTTCCTTCTTTCATTCTTTCCTTTCTTCTTTCTTTCTGTCTTTCTTTTTCTCTTTCTTTCTTGCTTGCTTTCACTTTATTTATTTGTTGTTGTAACTCTGTAATTGGCATAGGGGACAGGAAGGTAGCCAAGCATGACTTGTGGGTGCTACTGGAATCCAGGCTTTAGCCTAAAAACTCCCAGTTACATGATGGAGTATATGGATCCATTCCTAGCACTGGATCTGCAGCATGACCTGCCCTGCCAGGTCTGCGGTCTCAATGTTGCTGTCTCACTCCAGCACAGGGTAGCCGATCAGCACAGGGTAGTAGGACATTCTGTGGTCATCACAGTGAGATCGGCTGCTAAGGTTTTTTTTTTTTAGATTTATTTATTTTATGTATATGAGTACACTACCATTGCTCTCTTCAGACACACTGCAGATGGCTGTGAGCCACCATGTGGTTGATGGGAATTGAACTCAAGACTTCTGGAAGAGCAGTCAGTGCTCTTAACCACTGAGCCATCTCTCCAGCCCATCTGCTGTTAAGGTTTTCAGTGCTATCTTCAGATGACTTAAAGAATTATGAGGAGAAACCCTGTCTAGAAAAAAAAAGAATTGTGAGGCCCCACATTCCCCACACCTTAAAATTTCTAACAGGAAAGCTATTTTGTGAATTAAGGCTTCGTGGACTTTACATGTAAAGCCAGGAATCCAGTGAGCTAAAAGTTGAATATTTCCTATTCCTTGGGTCTACTAAGATTTAAAAATCTCTAGAAGTAAATTTTAATCAATTGTATTTTTCTAAAAGCCATATTCAAGTAGATCTGAAAACTGACAGAAAAGTATATATACCTCTTTGCAAACTTTACCCCTATTTACAGTTGAAACCCTTTCTACCTCTAACTCTTGTCTTGTGAAGAGTTGTCTATTTTATCGATCATTTCAAAGACTATTTTTGTTTTATTAATTAAGTCTATGCCTTTTTTAGTTCTATATCTTAAGACTTTTACTATAGTCTGTCTTGCTTTTCCTGGTTTTATATATATATAGATACTTTTGTCTGGCTTTGGAGGTAAAACACCCAGTTCACTTATTTTTAATCTTTTCTCTGATACATTTAAAGCAAGATATTTAGCAAGCATATATTTGTGTATCACACAAGTTCTAATTATTTCTAACTTAAAATTTCCATCTGATACTTTTTGCATAAAGATAATTTTATTTAGATTAAATTTTTACATTAGTGTGGTGATTGATGTTCTTAAGAGAATCTAGAATCTCCTTTCTCCTTCCCTTCCTTCTCCCCCTTGAGCAGATCCTTATGTATAAATGGGGAAGCATGACCCAAGCGTCCACCACTTCCTGCTCTTGAGTGAATATGGATACAGTGAGATCAGTTCTTGTTGCCCCAGCTTCTTCATGATGAAGGACTGTGTACTGTTGAACTCTGAGCCAGAATAAACCCTCTTCTCCTTGCATTGTTTTTGTCTGAAAGTACTGTATTACAGCAACAGGAAATGAAATAAGGACAGGTTTATTTTTCTCATTCTCTAGGTGTTTGCTACTGATGTTCTCCATCATGGGCTCCACAGATCTGGCTCTCCCTTTCACATATCTGAGTTCTCTGGTTACAGCAAGCTCATAGTGAGAGGCTGAGCTCACACTTAATAGAGTTTAAAATGTGAAGATTAATAGAGGATGCTGATGAAAACCTTGAACACAGGGTTTGGTTTTAAAGAGTATTTGCTATGGCTCCTATCTTTATCATGAAAGTGAATGTCCCACAGACTAATGCTAAGCTTGGGTACCATTTTTCCTTTGAGATGCTCTGTCCTTACTGTTGGGGCTGTGCTGATGCTCACTGGTGGCTCACATAAGAGGCTCACTCTGTCTGTCCTCTATCCCCTTCAACAGCATCTCATCCTTGATGTCAGACTACTGAAGATCTATTTGTTTGCCACTAGTACCGGTGCTTATCTGAAAAATTCTGACCCAAAGGTCTGTGATGGAGCCCAGCATTTCCCCTTTAAAATGTTTTCAGAAAGAATTCTAATGCACAACCAAGTTGAAACTCAAGTTTTAATAAATGTAAGTTAAAACTATATACACAATAACAATTAAAGAAACAGAAGCCACAGATTTGAAAAACGAGGGGGGGGGTTAGTACATGGGGCTCGGGGAAGAAAAGGCAAGGGGTATTCATTATATCAGGTACTTTTCTGTGGCTGTGATAAAAGCATGACCAAAGCAATTTAGGGAGGGAGGGCTTATTTGGGCTTATAGTTCCAGAGATTAAGGGTCCATGGCCACCATGGGTGGAAGCATAGGAGCAGCCAGCCAGGCGGGGCACTGCAGCAGCAGTTGAGAGCTCACACTAGACCCACAAGCAGGATCCACAGCTTCTGTGGCTGGCAGAAGCTTTCGAAACCTCAAAGCCCATCCCCAGAAACATACCTCCTGCCACACCACCACACCTCCTAATCTCTCCCAAATGTCCCACCAACTAGGGACCAAGTCTTCAAACATATGAGTCTATGGGGCCGTTCTCATTCAAACTACCACAATGATGTGATTATATTCTAATTTTAAAAGTTAAAAAATTAAATTTAAGTTAAATGCCAACTATAGTAAAAAATATTCATTCCTTGACAATCACATCTTTTAAAATCTTCCTTTTCACCAGTCCCTGCATTCTCAATGTCACAATGCAATGAAAATAAGCATGCTATGATCAAGGCTGGGACACAGTTTAAATCCACTGACCACAGCGTTAGAGAACATGGTTCTTAACCAATGTTTAGAACAATTAATTTTAAAAAGCAAGCTTTTAAGCTGGGCATGGGGGGTATAACCTTTAAGCTCAGCATTCAGGAGGCAGAGACATGTACATTTCTGTGAGTTCAAGGCCAGCTTGGTCTACATAGTGAGTTCTAGGACATCCAGGGTTACACAGAAAGACCCTGCCCCCCCCCAAAAAAAGCTTTAAAATAATGCTTTTGAACTGGGGGTATTCAGCTATTAGAGTATTTGCATAGGGCCCAAGATTAGATTCCTAGGACTGAATAAATCAGGCATGATGGCACACACTTATAATCCCAGTACCCATGATGTATAGGCTAATAATAATAATAATAATAATAATAATAATAGTAACAATAATTGCTCTATTGAAGACCATTCTCAGCTTCAGAGACGCTCTCAAACACTGACTCACCTTTTCATGTGCTCCTTCCTTCACTTTTGCTTACTGTCATCATCCAGTTCTCACCACTAACTTTACATTTTTGGTATTTCTCAAAAAGTAACTTCATACACACCAGCTGCTTCCCTGCCCGCCTCCCAAGGTCCCTAACGACCTCTGCTTTGTCTCCAAGGATTTGACCATTTTAGACATCTCATACAAATAAGCTCCCATCACGTGTGGCTCTTGGTGTCTAGCTTTTCCCAGCATATTTTCAAGGATTACACTGTGGCCCAGATCAGCGCCTCACTTTTGTTATGGCCAAATATTCCATTGTGCCCTGAGTGGATTCTTGACTCACTCACTGGCCAACAGGCACTTGGCATATGTAACATTTCACTACAAAGAATAATGCTCTGTAGGTGCTACCTACAGTTCAATGAACGGGTTTTCAACTTCTTTGGATTTACACGGAGTGGAAGGGTTAAAGAACACTTTAAAGATTGAGTCGGTGCAGGATGGAAAGAAGTCCAAAGAGTCACAGGTTCATCAACCCCTTAAGAACAGAGACAACAGAAGTGTGAGTGTTGATCTTGGTTTGTCACTTGAGTGGATCTAGGGTTAGCTAAAACACGTGCCTTTGGGCAGGGCTGTGAGGGTGTTTCCCAGAAGGATTAATCGGGGAGGGGAGGAGACCCTTCCCCAAGGGGACTGCCACCCAGAGGTGCATATCTAAAGCAGTGGGAAAGCTGTGCTGTTGCTGCTGCATACCTTCCCTGCCTGCTGGTGAACATGCCAGCCCTCCTTCTGCCCCTGTGTGGCTCTCCTGGGCCACAGGCAATCTCGTTTCTTTGGCTTTCTGATGTGCAACAAAGGACCAGCAGCTCTCTGGAATCTGTTAGGCCACCTTGCCAGATTGAACTGCTAAGGACTTCACTCAGCCTCACGCACTGGGCAGCTGCTAGTTCTCTGCCTCTTCAGGGTGAAGTCGGCCATAAGGACTACCCAGCCCTCCTCATGTCAACCAATCTGATAAATCCCCTGTAGCGTACATCCTATCAGTTCTGATCTTCTAGAGAACCTGATACAGAAGGGAAAACAAGTTTGCAAATAAGCCACAACAACTGATAATAGAGAAATATTTATTCTTTCTTCAGTTTAAGTAAACTTTAACATTGTACAGTTCCATGGAGAGACTCATACATACTAGGAAAGCATGTGACACCTTTGTTCTAAGATGCGCATTTTAGTTCCTCTTGAGTAAAGGACGACAGGGAGCTTCTGGCTCGCTGCTTCATGATCTGATGTGCCCACAGTCTGCACAGACAGCTCAGAGCCAAGTGTAAGCTGCCTAAAAGTAGAGGAGCAGAGGCCAGAACCCTAGCTGTGGCAGAGCAGTCGCCCCTCTCACCCTCCGAGAAGACGGTGGTAGAAGCTCCTCGGCATCTTCAGTGTAAAGGTGCAAGTGCAAGCAAAGTGACTGGGCGGGCACGATGTGAGAGCAACGGAAGTGCTCTGCAGTCTCCTTTATACTCTCACATACATACGTAGTTGTGGATGCGCAAAAACCACTTCCTTGCAAGGCTGCCCTCTAGGTTAACAGGATCATTTTCAGCATCTACTTGTTAATAGTTTTCCCAGGATTCAAAGGACAAAAGCTGTAATTGAAATCGCAAAGCCACATCTAATACATTAGAGACACAGCATACTGCTGGCTGTCATTTGTTCAAGTCCAGCTTTGTTAGGGACTCTTTCAACAGCAACGTGGGGCTACTACACTCGCCCGCTGTTCTATAATCACCTAGCTAAGCTCACAGGATACACTATAAAGACCTCTGGGCAGAAGAGTAAAGGTTTGTACAACCTATGGCTTTTTTATTAGCAGTACGTAAAGTATATGAAAAGTACCAGTCTGCCCAAGCTTTGACCTGTTCTCACTGATGGACGCATTAGACAGGCACCAAAACAGGCAATAGCATACATTCTACCCATTTCACTGAAGGCTGATGTCTCAATGTTTCAAGTGCAAAGAACTATTAAAAGAAAAAAATTATTATGTTCCCCACAGAGAAAAAAAGCAAATATGTGTGTTATGTCATTGCAGAAAAGCTACTTTTTCCTTCTCATAAACCTTTTCGCTTCTTTCAAAAGCTCATCCACATCTTCCCTCTCCTCTTCATCCTTTCCTGGTTGCCAATCTGAATCTTCATCTGTCGGCTCATAGTCTTCCTCATCCTCGTCGTCACTGGGTTGTCCAACATCATCATCATCTTCATCTATAGCAACTCTGGCTAAAAAGCAGAATATTGACAAACGACACAGAGCAATCACTATTCAGCCTGGGTTTGGGATGTCTCTTTTAAAATGTCTACCTGCAGCAAGACTTTATTAAGATACAGCTTACTACTATAAGTTTTTAGAGCAGATGCTAAAGTGACTGTTTCTTAACTCTCCACACTGAGGTCCCTGTGACTAAACTGATCCATGAGAATCAAAGCGACTGCCCCTGATAACACCATGCCAACTGGTCTTCCCAGTGGGAGAAAACAGTCCCTCCTGAGAAGGTCATTCTCCCACCCCCACTGACTTGGAAAGCAACTTTAAAAAACAACCTGGAAGCTTCTCTGGAAATCTCGGTGGCAGGGGCAAGCCGCAGCTGCAGGTGCCCAGGGTACGAGTCATCAATTCTGGAAAGTCCCAGCAAGCCTGGATTCTCTCCAGATTGTCCCAGGTCCCATCTAACCCACCTTTGTTCTTTCTGACTCTTTCCAACTCTGACTGATCTGTCTAAGTACAGACTCCAGTTCTCAGACAGTACATCGTACTTTCTGGGGAAGATGGCTTAGGGCTTCTCTGCTGTTCTAGATGCTCAGCTTCTCTAGTGCCTGTTAATTCTTTACTACTCTATACTCTTTTTGATGTTTTTAAAACATTATTTTAAATGTTTTAGCCAGTTTTTAAAAAGAAGTATTAACAACTGCACTTTTGTGCATATTTTTGTTGTTTTATACAATGTCCACATGCAATGTAGCATTATAGCTTAAATGAATGTCCAAGTAATATGTCTATTCTTTTATTACTATAGCCCAATATGTTTCCATTTTTCTCAATATCACAGCTCATTTCAGAAAGGGCTTAAGGTAGCTTATGTTAATGATAATGTAATAATATAATGCAAATAAAAGTAAAAGCTAATAATATAAAAAGCAGAATATATAAATGTCAATCTCAATTTTAAAATACTTATTATACATTAAGCATAGTCTAAATTTCTTAGCAGCCAAAGCTAAAAAAATACATAATAATATACACAATTCTCATAAAGAAGTACACACCACCTTCCCAAGGGAGACAATGTAGTCCACTTACCTGTAGATGTATCTCCTATTGAACAGCTTAAAAAATGTTTCATGTTCAGCTATTCTTAACCCATCCTCATTTTCTAATGGCAAATGCATTCTCAAAATAGCTTAGATGTCAAAGTTAGCTTGAAACTGAGGAATGTAATCAAGGAAAGCCAGTCTCCACCCTGTGCATGCTCCTCTTGGAGGTCTCTCATAGGCTTTGTGAGACACGAACACAAACAAGCACTTCCTATACACTAGCACTTAATATGCTATTGCTGCCTCAGTAAACTGGTGTCTTTCAGATCCAGAAAGTGTCTTAAGGATCCACAAGAAAAATAGGCATTAAAGCAAAACCCTGACACCTAGCCTGTCTGTCTCTGTTGGGCTCTCTCACCTCCCTGTGTTCTCATTTTTAGACCATTTGTGTTTCAAGCTAGGGCCCTCTCTCTAATTAATTTCTTAATGATTCTATTTAATATTATTTCCTAACTCTTCCTGTGTATGTCTAAGCCCTGACCAAATGCCACGAATTCTAAACTCCATCATATGGCTTCTTGAATACCATATCCACTCAGCTGACTTAAGAGGCTCTGGAAACTATCGCTCCCAGGACACAACTCTCGAGTCCCCGCCCTCAAACCTACTTGTTTTGTCCACGGTCTTGGATACACAACTCCTGTATTCTCCAACCTGTTGGCTAGAGTCATTTTGATTCTCTCCCTCCCTAAAAACTGACTCTAATATCTGGAGTAACCTGATGGGCTCTACCACCCAAGTATCACGCCTGCCCCCTTACCCACTCGGCCCTAATGCAACGCTATCATCTGCTTCCTGGACGCCATGCTCTTGTAGAGCCTCCAACTGTTCCCTCTAGCCACCTTTCCTCCGAGAGCCTAGAACAACCCCAATAGCTGTGTATCTCACTCTGGAAGACTTGAAGTCATTTCCATGTATTTATCCCTGTGGTCTGATCTCACTGCATGCCTCTGCTTTCTCTCTCCTCCTCTTTCCTTCCTACAGCAAGGTCTCACAATGTAACCAGGCTTGCCTAACCTTGCATTCCTCCACTCTGTGAGTGCTAAGTCATGGGGGTGTTAGTCTCTTTGTTCAGTTCTAACCTGTTGTTGGTCCTGGTGTGGTCTAAGA
This sequence comes from Mastomys coucha, assembly GCF_008632895.1. NCBI lineage: Eukaryota > Metazoa > Chordata > Mammalia > Rodentia > Muridae > Mastomys > Mastomys coucha. The sequence continues at coordinate 81,182,074 of NW_022196903.1, forward strand.
ACAGGTAGGCTTTTGAACTCACTTGGTTTTCCACATGCTGCAGACCTGTGCTCTAATGTCAAAACCTCAGAGTGCTGCTTTTACTGCGCTATGGGAAGGGTGCCTTCCGCCAGCCCCAGTATCCCAACCATTATATTTTCTTACATAGCCTGACTTTGCTTCTCCTCCTTTGTCAGTGCTAAAAGCATACAACATCATGTAACTGTTCAGGCACACACTATTCATCATTGTAAAACTCTACAAATGCAGGGCTTTATTCCAGCTGCACTGGGGTACTGCGCCCTATTCATCTTATTGTCTCTCTCCTTTACATTTTACATTCGTATTGTTTGTGCTTCTTTAATAGGAAGCTTAAAGTCTGATGATGGTGAATTTCCCAAGCACAGTGCTTTCCTGATCTCTGCATGAAGAACCATCACTGCATTATTAGGGAGATGACTGCTCAAGTTCAGGTCTTGTCTGTTAACACTGCCCCATGGACATTTCATTTCCCCTTTTGGAGACAGGGCTTTGCTGGGTAGCCCAGGATGACCTCAAAATTGTGAGTCTCCAGACTGCGTAGGTCACAGACCTGGCTAGACATGTGTTAACATAGCTTTAAATGTTATTTATCTGATGTGTGTGTGTGTGTGTGTGTGTGTGTGTGTGTTAGCCCTGGTACATCAACCAGCAATCAAGAAAATGCTCTGCCAGGCAATGGTGGCGCACGTCTTTAATCCCAGCACTTGAGAGGCAGAGGAGGGTGGATTTCTTAGTTTGAGGTCAGCCTGGTCTACAGAGTGAGTTCCAGGAGAGTCAGGGCTACACAGAGAAACACTGTCTAGGAAAAAAAAAGAAAAAAAAAAAAAAAAAAGCCCCACAGGCATGTCTACAGGACAATCTGACTTGGGTAATTTCCCAATTGTGGTTTCCTCTTCCCTAGGGTCTCCAGTTTGTGTCAAGCTGACAATAAAACTAACCAGGTCAGAAGGTTACCTTATGTAATGTAAGTCAATTAAAAAAAATCTATGAAATAATTATCTCGAAGATCAGCTATAACTCTAAAATGTTCATTTTAAAGCCAAAATAGCCTTCTTCAACACCTCTTCCAATTAGTGCAGCAACGTGAACTGTGAAAACGGACTGACTGCGTGAAGACAGAGCAGAAGAATAGTTGTCATCAGTCTTTACAAACAAATGCAAAGCACTTACCTGACACAGTGGTGAAAACACCTTTCAGAAAAGTAATAAGCGGCACGTTTGACCCCGCCTACTATTCACCAGCCAGAATTGCACGTGGCCATGTTGGCCTTCTCTATTCTGCAGAGGAAGCTATCATGTAAGGGTGGCATGATAGGGCTGAGGGTTCTATCTGCTCAGCAGCAGAGCTCTTGCCTAGCACAGAACCCTGGGAGTGTTTCCCAGGATAATCATTCCAAATCGCTGTTACACATGTGTCACGGCAGGTTAATAGCTTAATTCTCCAGGTTTGATTTTCCTCTTTCTTTCCCACAAATGTTATTTGGTATAATATTTCTAGAGAAGGAAAATCTACTATACAATGTAATAATATTTTTAGTATTTCACTTTAAAATAAAAGACTAGTTTGGTATGTTGTTTTGTTTTGTTTTAATGTATCAAGCTGTAGTAGATTTCCACATTTGGAAAAGTAGCTTGTAAATTTATATCGCACTTTCTCACCACTGCATCAAGTCCTGACAGCCCGTGCTCCCACTACATCAGGCTCCGACAACCTGTGCTCCCACTGCATCAGGCTCCAACAGCCCATGTTCCCACTGCATTAGGCTCCTGCATCAGGCTCCGACAGTCCATGCTCCCACTGCATTAGTATCCAACAGACTGTGTTCCCACTGCATTAGGCTCCAACAGACTGTGCTCCTATGCTCTTTCGGCTCCTCCCAGCTAAGTAGCAGCTTGAATCTCAGATAAGTCTTGTTGCTCTTTTTAATTGCTTTCTTTCTAGATCTCTTTTGGGGTTCAGTTTCTTGGAGAATAAGATGGGACATTTCAACGTGTGTACCCTACTACATAAGTTTAAGAACCTTTAGAGCAGTTCTCAGTAATCGCTGAGTTCTCATAACAGCATCAGTTGCCTAGAGGGCTGATACCACACAGGAAGAGGCTTGGAAGAACCACTCCAAAAGTGAGATGTGAGATGAGACAGCTGAGGAAATATATGACAAAACTTTCCTGGCACTTATTTCTCTTGCGTTCACCATCTGTGCTAAAGCTCCAGCAGTCTGACATGTGTGGGAAGCTGGTAAGAGCTCATGTCAGCTGACACAGAAGAAACGTGGCATAGGGCAGCAGAACAATGCATAAGCTCTGCGACTATTAGCTGCAACAAGTAGGAAAACTCTGGACACAGTGTTTTGGGAGGGCTAAATGAGAAGTTCAATGTCCAGGGCCTACTGTGGGTGCTTTAATGCTGATGCTACACCACACTGAAGAAATGTATCCACATATACATACATACATACATACATACATACATACATACATACATACATATATACGTATATTATACATACACACACACACACACACACACATATATATATATATATGTCTCATATATATGAGATTCAGGACTGGATAATGATGAACTTTAAACACTTGGGAGAAAAATAACTATCAGAATTATGTCTTAGACATCTCTGAATTAGGAAATATGAGAGCCTAACATTTAATCTAACATTTACAGTATTAGACCAGTTTAGAGAAGGCAAAGATGTTCTGATTACATTAGCACATGCCAATTCCCAAGTCCACAGAGTTGCTCTCTCCCTACAACTGTCTTCTAGGATCTCCACTGGGAGCCTGGAGCCAGTGCACACTCACATTCACACACATACACACTCATAAATGCACACTCACATACTCATACATGCACATTCACATACATTCACACATACACACACTCACACACATGCTCACATGCACATACTCATATATGCACATTCACACATATTCACATTCACATACTCATACACATACACACATGCACATATACACTCACACATTCATTCACACACATCCTCCCCTCCTCTCTCATTCCTAGGATAAAGCTTCATTTATAATTGGGCACAGAAACAGATTAATAGCAACAATAAGCAAATAGAATAAATACAGTAACTAGATAAAGCTTATGAATTACTTAAGGAATTTTCTATGTGCTATCTTTGAAGACTGACTGGTGAAATGATGGTCTAAATGTATATGCTTTTGTTGCTAGTAAGAAGGCATGGCTTTATGATACAAAAAAGATTTTATTCATTTGTTCAGTGTTGAATGTTGTAATTATATTAAAATCTCAAAAATAAAAAATTTAAGTTCACTGTTCTAAAGTCTATTCTTCATTTAGAAAACACTTCACTGGAATTCCAACAAACCTTGCAAAGACTCTTTTCAGACATTTTAAACTATGCTTTATGAACTAACAGCTGTTAGGACAATATATTGACACATAAATTGCCAATAAAATGCAGTTAAATAAAATACTACTACACTATTGCTAGAAAATCATTGAATGAAGCTAAGTAAAACAATTTTGTCAAATAACTTCTAGACCATGCCAACCACAACAAAGGGTCCGTTTGTGTCTGGAGTACTAACACACTAAAGAGATACTCCATGGATTTCTCTCATTGTGAAGTCATCTGCATTGCTCTGTCACAAGCTGGTCACATATGTAGGTCCAAGAACTAGAAAGCATAGTCCTGCCAGCATACTCTTTGTCTCTCCTCACGGGCAAAGCTATTATTTGCCGAATTGGTCCTCACATTATATACACGGCACAAAGAGGCTGAGACTTATTGAGAGGAAAATTCTTAAAGCATTCAAAAGCAGGCAAAACAGAGGCCAACTGGGCAGCTAAAGGTTTATACTCTCATAGGGATGCCCACAGTCCTGGTGGTCCTGGACAAAGTTCATGCACTGGTTCAGAATGATCACCATTACAGTTACTGGCTCACAGGGAATGGCTCACGGGGTCTACGTTAGTTGAAAGAAGGAAATTCATTCTTTCTTTTAAGGATCATGAATCGAAGTTATTCATTCTTTCCTCAGATGTCAACAATGATCATACTGTCCCTGCCTAATAAGGGTGTAAAAATCCCTCTAGTTGAGAGCAAACATCTTGAGAAGGAAAAGCCCTCCAAGACAGAATGATGAGGGAAATGGGAGCATTACTGACAATAATCATAAGCAAACCCAACAGCACTGTCCAGACCCAGGCCCCGCCCTCAGCTTTCTGGTACAGAAGGCAGCATGCTTTTACCATTGCTAGGTCAGGTGATGCTTTGTTCTCAGGTACTTGAAAATAAGAGATGCCAACAGACAAAGGAGCAGCACATGTTGCTGGGCTTCATTGGGGAAAGCATTTGTTATATATTAGTTTATAATTCTTTCAATTACCTGGAACAGGAAATTGGTGTACTGCCCAGGCTCGCCTCAGACTTGAGGCAATCTCCTGCTCCGGTCTCCCAGGTGTTAGAATTCCAGGTATGAGCTATCACACTCAGCTTCTGAAAGTTCATTTTTTAAAAAGAGGGTAGGGGGCCTAGAAAAATGGCTCAGTGGTTAAGCACACTGCCTGCTCTTCCAGAGATCCTGAGTTCAATTCCCAGCAACTACATGGTGGCTCACAATCACCTGTAATGAGATCTGATGCCCTCTTCTGGTGTGTCTGAGAGAGTAACAGTATACTCACATAAAATGAATAAATAAATAAATCTTTTTAAAAAAGAAAAAATCAACTAAAAACTCATTAAAAATAATCTAGGAAAAGTAATTTAAATCAGCAACAATAACTCACAAAAGCAACAATATTTTTGAAATATCTGGTTGCCAGGCAGTGGTGGCATACACCTTTAATCCCAGCACTTGGGAGGCAGGGGCAGGCAGATTTCTGAGTTCGAGGCCAGCCTGGTCTACAGAGTGAGTTCCAGGTCAGACAGGTCTACAACAGAGAAACCCTGTATTGAAAAACAAACAAACAAACAAAAAGAAATAGAGATACATGGTTTTTTTTTGGGTTTGGTTTTGTTTTTAGGTTTGTTTTTTTTGTTTTGTTTTTTGTTTTTTGTTTTTTTGTTTTCAGTTTTTTCGAGACAGGGTTTCTCTGTGTAGCCCTGGCTATCCTGGAACTCACTCTGTAGACCAGGCTGGCCTCAAACTCAGAAATCCTCCTGCCTCTGCCTCCCAAGTGCTGGAATTAAAGGCATGTGCCACCACTGCCTGGCTTGAAATAGGAATATTAATGGAAGAATTACTCAAAGGTTTCTTTTGGGTTGACTGAAGTACTTACTGGGAAGTGCACTGTGCCTATATTCCATCTTGTGCTGAGGGTTCTTCCTGAAAAAGAAAAGGAAGCAAAAATAGGATAGAGTTCTCCAAGGACTGAAAAGAGCTATGATGGTAAGCAGAGTGTTCAGTAACCTGCAAATAAAGCCAGGCCCAAGAAGCATCTCATGAAAGGATATGTCCCTCTGTCCCCTGTCCTCTCCTTCCCTTCTTTCCTTTTTCTCCACTATCACTATCATTACCACCACCACCACCATCACTACCACCACCACCACCA
>NW_022196903.1:81187911-81224084 GCF_008632895.1 Mastomys coucha
ACCATCACTACCACCACCACCACCACCATCACTACCACCACCACCACCACCATCACCACCACCATCACTACCACCAGCTATGCAAACTGGGTTCCTGAAAGAGAGGCAGGGGCCTGGGGAAAAAAGGGGAATCGGATTGTGAGAGAAATAACTACACCAAGTCAAAAGGTTCCAATCAAGGTCCAATGTGTATTTCAGAGTCTGAGAATATATAGGCAGGGAACCCATCCCCCAGTAAGCCAGGATCTTGTGGCCTAATTAGCATCTTGTTCTGTCTGGAAGGCAGGTGAAGCAGCTCAACAGGGCGTGGCTCCTTTAGGGAAGTTGCAGACTTGGCTGAACAATCTCACCTAAAGCGAAAGACTCCACCCTAGGTGGGCTAGCTGCTTGTGGCAAGGATAAGGTCTGGTTCAGCCCACTTGAGGCTGGGGGAGTTCCTCCCTTTTTATTTATTAAAAATTAGCTGAACTGGGGCATAAGATATACTTATGCACCATAGTCCTGCCTGGGAATTTATGGTGGCTGGCGGCCCTGTCTGTCTTAGGACTGGATATACTGATCTCTCTCTTACCTGTGACAGAAATCACATGCAGCTTGTTTGTGCTTATTTGCACAAACAGGGCCTTTCAGTGTTTATTATTAATAAACATGGCCTCTTGGCACATGACTCTGTCTTAGGTTGATGAGAGGCATAGATACAGTAATATGTCTTTGACTGCAGGCCCTCATAGCACACCATACAGACAAAAGCCACAATATGCACTTAATGCCTTTTTTGTTTGTTTGTTTGTTTGTTTGTTTTTCGAGACAGGGTTTCTCTGTATAGTCCTGGCTGTCCTGGAACTCACTCTGTAGACCAGGCTGGCCTCAAACTCAGAAATCCGCCTGCCTCTGCCTCCCAAGTGCTGGGATTAAAGGCGTATGCCACCACCGCCCTGCGCACTTAATGCTTTTCTTCATCACAATGAATAACTGTCACATCTGAGCTTTTCTGAAGTCGCGCCTGCATGTTGGTAACTGCCCTTCTTAAAATACAAAGTCAAGAGTTTAAAAGCAACAAGATTAACATTATCTGTGAGGATGTCCCAGACACTCAATTCAGTTGCAAATCAGCAACACTCAGACTCAAGGTCTGGCCTCCAGGCATGGGGGAAGTGGCTCTGAGAATCACAAAGGAACAGTTAACTCTCAGGAAATTACTGGAGGCTATTTTGCTGGATAAAAAATTTTTAGCCATTATTTTAGATGGAAACATGTTTACTAAAAGGACTCTGGACCTGCATCCACTTGATGAACCAAATCTTTCAGGCAGCCATCGCGCTCTGTCTTCTTTTTCTGAGAAGACACAAATGGAACCTCTTCCCCATATTAAAACGGGGTCTGGACCATTCCACGTGTTAGTAAGTGGATCTTGCCATTTCACCATGGCATAAGAACTGGATGCGAGTGGATGCCAGTGGCAATCTGCAGCAGACTGACCTTTAGTATCAGTCTGCAAAAAAATTTAAAACAAATAAGACAAAAGCAAGATGTGCTTTGGTGACATAGGAAGATATAATCCCTCTCTTTTTGTTTTTACAAGCCAATTTTTCAGAGTGCAGTGTGCACGTTCAACAATTCCTTGTCCCATTGGCTTATAAGAATTCCAGTTTTATGCTCAATACCAAATACTTTACAAAATGATATAAAATTTTTGCCAGTACAGGCTGGTCCGTTATCTGTCTTAATTACTTTAGGTAATCCCATAGCATTAAAGGCTTGTAAACAATGATTCTAGAGCCTTCTCCTGTATGTAGAGAAGCAAAAAGGAATCCTGAACAAGTGTCAATACAAACATGTATATATTTCACTTTCCAAATTCTGCATAATGAGTGACATAAATGCAGAACTGGAGATAATGTAAGGCAGTTAGGGCATTGTTTTACAATCATTCTTGTCTGCTCCTTGGTAATCTTATGTCAGAGCCTTAAGGTATGGCTAGAAAGATGAAATTTGTCATGATTGCACCTAGCCAATACAACAGGATCTGAAACTAAGGCTTCTTCTATTACAGCTCTGTCAATGCAATCATGCCTGCAGCTAAATGTCCAGGAAGACCAGAATGAGCTCATATATGACCGATATAAAGGGATTTTTTTCAAGCAAGAATGACATTTTGCAATTGTGAAAACAGAGACCCTACTGCCGTATTAAAATTAAATGTACCACATATTTCTAATAAAGGAACAGACTGGGCCACATATAAACTATCAGTAAAAAGATTAAAAGTGTCATTCACAGTCTTAAAAACATTTAATACCGCAGTCAGTTCTGCTAACTGAGCTGAGAGGCCAGGAGTCTCTATGACTACCTGTTGATTATTCATAAGATACCCAGCTCGTCCTTTAGAGGAGCCATCAGTAAAAATCAAAAGAGCATTACACAAAGGCTATAAAGATGTCATATTAGGAAATATTACCTTATGTACATTTAAAAATTTTATCAACCTATCTTAAGGATAATGATTATCTATAGTTCCTTCAAATCCTATTTGAGCAAGCAACCAATCTGTACTATGCTGTTTCAGCCAGGCATCCTGATCTACAGTAAAAGGCTAAATAATGATGTCTGGCTCCTTGCCAAAATAAGTCAGCACCTGCTTCCTTCCAAGTACCATCATATGGGCCACTGCCTCATGATATGGTAGGATATTACATTTAGGAGATATCCTTAAATGTATCTACATAAGAGGAGCTCTTTGCCACAACAATGCTGCAGGCACATGAATTGTGTAAAAAATCAACAAATGTAAGGGTAAAGAATAATCTATATAAGTAACAAATTGTTTTCCAATGGCTCTTTCTACTTGCTGGAAGGCCAGAAATCCTTCTGAAGTCAAAGATCTAGGGGAGGTAGGATCAGAACTCCCTTTAAGAATATCAAATACGGCTGGCGAGATGGCTTAGTGGGTATGAGCACTGACTGCTCTTCGGAAGGCCCTGAGTCCGGATCCCAGCAACCACATGGTGGCTCACAACCACCCATAATGAGATCGGACATCTTCTGGTGCGTTTGAAGAAAGCTGCAGTAAATTACAACGGAGCAAGCAGGACTGAAGCCAGTGGGGCCCAAGTGAGCTGGCCGGAGCGAGTGGGGCTGGCAGAGGTCCTGAGATCAACAGCAGCCACACACATGGCCATCTGTACAGCTACAGTGTATGCATACACATAAAATAAATAAAAATAAAATCTTTAAAAAAATATATCAAATAAAGATTTCAATTCCCCTGTAGTAAGCTTTAAATAGGGGCAAAGCCAATTGATATCACCTAACAATTTTTGAAAATCATTTTAAGGTTTTTAAACTGTCCCTGTGAATATCTATCTTCTGGGGAAAAATAGCTTGATCTGTACGTCTAAAGCCCAAATATTTATAAGGATCCTGAGTTTGTACCATTTCTGGAGTTATTTGCAGTCCTTTATCAGTTAAGGCATGTTGTAAATCCCTATAGCATAAAAGTAAATCCTGAGGATTTTTTCCTGCTAATAAGACATCATATGTGTAGTGAGAGATACATATCATTTGCCATTGCCGTCTCATGGGCTCAATGGCTTGTACTGCAAACTTTTGACATAAAGTGGAACTGTTAGCCATGCCCTGAGGAAGAACTGTCCATTGATATCTTTTCATAGGTTCCTTATAATTAACAGAAGAAACACTGAAAGCATCTATAATGGTTCTTGCTACATATCCCAGGTTTCCCTGGGACCCCTAGTCCTCCTGCTCTTTGGCTGCTGGGATTGCAGGCATGTGCTACTCTGCCCAGTAGTATTTGCCTTTTCATTACAGTATTTACTGAATGTGCATCCCACGCCAGGGTTAGTGCTTTTGAACTCAAGAAATGACAGTATAGAGAGAGGGAAGACAAATTAAAAACTGGATTTAAGAGATTCATAATTAGCAGATGATTAAAGCTTCTATTTATAAATTACAGCACCAGTGTAAAAGCACCTTTCTTTTTTTATCAGCTAAGACCATGTATACTTTGTTAAAATATTCCATAATAAAATTATACTTTTAAAGTATTATGTTTTTTCTCTTCTGTGCCTCTGACACTACTGAGTAAAGCAAATAATTTCTAATTATGTGGAACCACCTGATTTATAAATAATTGTTTCTTCGGTTTTAGCATTACCTATTACTTTGTATTTGTTCCAGGAATTTTCTTTATTCCAGGCAATAGGAAGTTATTATAAAAATATAACTTTAAGTTATGAGATTTAGAAAAATGCAATGTCATTACATGTAAGTTGTAATGACAGACCTATTTTCTTGACAGAATTTAAGAGTCATAGTAACTGACATCCCTAAAATCTCTGTAACATAGTAACTGACATCCCTAAAATCTCTGTAACAACCTCTGTGTGCTATCCAGCACATTAAACAGTGACCGCATGTGGACACTGGAACTGAGAAATTGGATTTTGAATATACTTGCTTTTTTGTTAATTTAGTTAAATTATTGGTAATTGGACTAGCATATTGAACAACACAAAGTTTAAAAAAAAAAAAGCACAATAGATCTACCTGCCCACTCAAGAGCAACTTAAATTTCATTTTAAAAACTCCTCTACCATCAAACATTCTCTACAGACTCTCCAGGAAAGTAAAGAGTCTATGGTGGGAACATTACTACTGAAAAGAGGGTGAAGACTAACACAGGGGCGGGGTGTCCCATCAGATCCTGGCAAACACTTCCCACAAGCTAAGCTTCAGTCTCCCAGACTGAGGAAGAGTACCCACAGAGCCCACACCACACACGGCTGAAGCTGCAGCTTGGTGGGTGGGAGGCTCTGTCGTTGGCAGGTCCAGCATCAGTCAGACTACTTGCTGCAGGGCAGCCCGGGGCCAGGTGTCTGAAACTTCTTCCTGGCACCTCTTTCTTCCTGTCTTTTCCTGTGGGTGAGCAGCGAGCGGCGCAGGAGTGCAAGTGTACAGCTAATTAGGTCATAACTCAACAGGTGTGAAGACTGGAGCAAAGCGTCTGCACAAGACTGTGTGCGGGGCCATTAACCCAAGTCTGACCTCCTGCTTGAACGGAAACTCTAAGCTTGAAAAATGAACAACTGCCCTGTGCTTCAGGGAGCTGCAAACGGGAAAGCTTCAGTCATCAATGCCTTCCCTACTGAACACGCTGGTGCAAGTTACTGACTTGTAAACTCAGTGCTCGGTAGAAGGTCAGTCAGTGTGGGCATGGGGGAAGGAGCAGCAGAGCAGGAATATACACCAGAGACCCATCTTCACTCTAGAAACCACTGCTGGGTACCTGGGGACTTTTAGTTATTATTTTAAAAATTTCAAACTTATAAAAATGAAAGAATAGGTCACTAACAAATGTTCATCTTGTCCCCCTTGTTATGTCAGACACAAGAAAGGCTGTTCACTCCCAACTCTTATTCATGATGTGTGAAATCTCAGAGTAATAAGGCAAGAGAAAGAAATAAAAGGCATACAAATGGGAGAGGAAGAAATCAAACTATTCCTCTGTGCACGTGGTCCTCTCTTTAAACTATCCCTCTGTGTAAGCAAGATGGTCCTCTTTTTAAATCATCCCTCTGTGTCAGTGACATGCTCCTCTCTTTAAGAGACCCTACTACTCCACCAGGAGATTTACAATGGAAAGTCTTAACAAAGCAGCAAGCCATAAAATCAACATCAAGAGAGTATCTTTTCTACACACCAAAAATGAACTTGCAAAACATGGAATTGGGTAAATAACCTCACCCACAGAAGCTCTGAAAAGTGCCTAAATATCACCAATGTGGAAGAGGCTGATTTAAATTTCCATTTTTATGGCTTTTCCAGTGAGTTTCTTAAGTTTTTGAGAGTAGAAAAAACTGACAGGATTAAGTTGAAAATACAAACATACAAATTAAGAGATTTAAATTTTTTTCTAGTAACAAAAACAACAGAATAAAATCAGTAAGGATGTGGAAAATCTGAAAAACACAATACACAATCAAATCACCACAGAAACTAACTTGGAGCTTTTGCAGAATACACACTTAAGTATCCCTGCTGTGCTCAATAAAGACAGGCCATTTGCATCAACTTTATGGTAGCCAGCAGATCCAGTCTGTAATCTATACTCAAAATTACCTAAAAAAACAAAATTGCGGTCTGCATTATAGTTCTTTAGGTTTGGGATTACTTTATTTTGTACTTCAGTTAAGTTTAAGTTCATTCACCTTATAAACAAGGTTTCAAAATACCAAGAATCCTTTCTGTTAATGTAACTGCTTGCTGCCTGGCTGGGGAGACATTCTAGTAAAGAAAGACTGTGGTGTGGAGAGATCTACTCAGCCTGAGGAGGAAGCGACAGCGTGGACGTGCAAAGGGAAGGAAGGCTCCCATGTTCTTCAGCTATGCCTCAGTTCTGGGTGCTGGTAAGAAGAGTGAATTAGTAGAAGTTGAGGAAGCAGACAGAAGCAGACAGGTATAACATCCCCAATAGACTTACATATCATATGTGAGAGTCTTCATACAGCATGTATTGGGATGTCTTATAAATTAGCCTGATTGTGTTTTAGACAGAAATATAGAAAAGCTTTAGGCACTTATAAGATTAATAACAATTTAGAATTATATGATAGAGAATCTGTGTTCTACATAAACTTAATGAAAACTATGCTGCAGGCTCGAGATGGGGGCTCCAGTTAGGCCGTCTGACCTGGCTAAGCATTTAGGGACCTGGCCACATGGCTCAGGCTCCTTACCTGTAACAAGACATCCCATAGGGACACTCGGGCCTGTCACCAGTTACCCCTTCATCTGTGCCATGTACATCTCCATAATCACTATCACCAGGGTGGCTGAAGTGTTGAAAATGGAAAGGATTCTTCCTGTGAGGATGATAAACATACTGTCAGAGGAAGAACAATAGGAAGCTATGGGTTTGCAATGACAGTAGAGTGAAACCAACCAGCAGGTCATTCCAGAAAGAAACCAAATGCCTATGTTGGTGACATAAACATAGGTGACATCCCCATGGCATGCTGTCCACCAACTTGACATCTGATTGTTAGAAGACTGTCTGGGAATTCAGTTGTGTGAAGACAATTCTGGGTGCTTATAAGAACACTCTTGAGAAATCAAGAGTCTTGTGACTTCAGTTTATTCAAAACACAGAACTGATCTTGGAGGATGGTTCCATACTCCTCCTAGGTGTAGCAGATAAGAATGAGTTTACTTCAAATTATTCATTATTGCTTGCTGCTGCTAGTCAATTAAATGTTAAACTATCCTTTTATACACCTCTTTGGAAAAACATGTTTTTGCCACGTGTGCAGACAGTTCTTGTAATTGTATTCAGCTTGAACTCACAAGAACTTTACTCCTGTGACCTTTCTTAACCCCCACAGTATAAATTGCCTGGGGTTCTGAATAAAGTTGCCTACTGCTTGAGACTTTGGTCCACTTCATTTGGGGGCTTCATTTTCCCAGGTCCCTCCGCATCCTGAACAGTGACAGTGAGTCAGCACAGGACTCTCGGTGTCATGTGACCAGTGACATGTACAAAAGGTCGACTGTGAGCATCATACTGTTCATGTAGGGGTACAGCAAACAGAAGCAGCTACAGCCTTAAAAGGTTTCTGCATCCTTTGCAAAGATGAAAACATTGCAGCATCCGAGAAAACTCATGTTTCTGATCTCTAAACTCTTGACTACACAAAATATACTATCCTGTCTTCTTTTTTTTTTTTTAAAGATTTATTTATTATTATGTAAGTACATTGTAGCTGTCTTCAGACACACCAGAAGATGGCGACAGATCTCATTACAGGTGGTTGTGAGTCACCATGTGGTTGCTGGGATTTGAACTCAGGACCTCTGGAAGAGCAATCGGTGCCCTTACCCGCTGAGCCATCTTGCCAGCCCCCACTATCCTGTCTTCTGAAAACATTTTTCAAACTCTTTGTTTCAGGCTTTTCTTATGCTCTTAAAATGTATTATTAGAGTTTGAGTGCCTTCTGCTTATGTGGGGGTTTACTCTGGCAGAAATTTAAAATGAGAAACTGTAGGAGTGGTGCTGATGCTAAGGTCCTGTTCCCTAAGTGGTTCTTGATCTATCACTAAAGAAGCCATGGGCCAATTGCTAGGTGGAAGGAGTAGGTGGGACTTCCAGGTCCCCACAGGAAGAGACAGATGTAGGAGAGAGAAAGAAGAGAGAGTTTACAATGCTTCAGAGAGAGAAAAGCCAAGAAGCCATGTGAGATCTCAGATGGAATGGCCACAGGCCACTTCTACAGGCAGGCAGTTGGAGATGTTGAGCAGTGACTAAATGTAACTGAGCAACTAAAGCTGATGGCAGGTGGAGAGGTGCAGAGCTAAGAGTATTGATAAGAGCATGCTTCTCCAGGTGGGAGATAAGTAGTACCCATCAATTTCCAAAAAGGCTAATTGAAATTGAACAACTGTGTGTGTCTGTGTTTTTCATCTACAGATCCAATATTACCTGGGTGGGGGCTGGTAGTGCCATCCATTCCCAGAGCTTAGACAGGGTAGCAAAAGCTACACACAACAAGAAATAAGAAAAGTACACTTAATTATTTAAAATAACAATGAAAATATTGTTCACGTATTATAAATAACATCTTAACATCTTTAAAAAATCTTCTTTGCATTTAGTTATTCATCTATATGGGGGTGGGGAGCTCACTCTTTCCCTAGACTATGTGTGTTTTAGGGACCCAACTCAGGTCATAAGGTTTGGTGGCAAGTGCCTTTACCCACTGTCTTAGTTTGATTTCTATTGCTGTGATAAAACACTGTGACCAAAAGTAACTTGGGGAAAAATGGGTTTACTTCCACTCACAACCTAAGAAGGTCACACTTCATCATGGAAGGAAGTCAGGACAGGAACCTAGAGGCAGGATCTGAAGCAGAGACCATGGAGGAATGTTGCTTACTGGCTTGCTCACTCTTCAAGGCTTGCTCAGCCTGCTTTTTTCTACAACTCAGGACCACCTGCCCAGAGTTGACACTGTCCACAATGTGCTGGGCTTTCACACATACATCAATCAAGAAAATGTCCCACAGTCTTGCCCACAGTCCAACTTCATGGAGGCATTCTTTTTCAATTGAGTTTCCCTCCTCTCAGATGACTCTAGCTTGTGTCAAGTTGACAAAATTAATAAATTGATGATGATGATGATGATGATGATGATGATGATGATGATGATGATGATGACGACGACGACAATGACAAAAAGAAGAATTATCTAGCATGGCCACTGAGTCATCCCATTGGCCCTTATGTACTCTTTAAGTGCCAATATAAAATTCATGAGGATGTAATGCATGCTTAAGGAAAAGCAACTGGCTTTTCCTCCTTGTTTCTGCATTTGATCATCAACAACAATAATGTTCTGTGGTCTCTAGAGACTCTACTGCATACTTATAAGAATCACATTCTAAATATCATAGCATTTGCAGGGAAACGAATGGAACTGTAAATCATCAGGTTATGGGAAATGAGCCAGACAGAGATGGACAAATACTACACTTTTCTTGGATGTGAAACCTATACTGGGGGTGCAGGGGGCAGTTAGAGGTCATTAAACTACAAAGAGGCTGAAGAGGGAGCTGGGTCTCCAAGGGAAGGGAAAGAGCAAGGGTGACTGTGAGATGACGGTGAGAGGAGAGCAGGAAGGGGTTATGTGGGAAGGGAAGGAATCAGCAAGTTTGGGTAAGAGCAGGAGCTGCATGGACAGCCGGGCATGGCGGTGCACACCTTTAAGTCCAGGACTCAGAGTCAGAGGCAGGAGGATTTCTGTGAGTTGGAGGCCAGCCTGGCCTACACAGCAAGTTCCAGGACAGCCAGACCATATATAGGGAGAACTTGTCTCAAAAAACAAAAAGGAGCATAGAAGACATCAGAGGGGATAGATTATAATAAATTACAATAAATTATAATAAAATATATGCGAATATTTAAAAAAACATTACTTTGTATATCAATTTTAAAAATTAAAACAAAAACAGAGGAATGTAAATTTAGAAAATGAAGACGGGATATTATCCATTTGATGGGAGAGTTTACAGCAGTAACACCAAGGCTGGAGAACAGGTAGATTTTTGCAATAGTTTTATATATATATGTATATACATGTGTATATGTATGGGTGTGTGGATGTGTATCTCAAATTCAAAATGTCATTCTCCTCCCTTGTTTATAAGTATATGCATTTAGATAAACGTTACTCCTGTTTGTTACAAATACAAACATTTTGATTTAAACAAATTTCAGGCATTATTTATTTCAAAACTATGAAAAGTTAGTTACTGCCTAAAGTTAAGAGTGATTAAAACTAACAGACTATTATAAAGTATAAGTAAATAAATTTTTATTTGATAAAATATTGATCCCTTTTAACAAAAGGAAATGACAGGGTTGAATCCTGCTATTCATTTGTGCCCCATCAAAACTCCTGTATTGGAAGTGGTAATCTCCACTGTACCTATGAGAGAGATAATTAAGGCTCGTGAGATCACACCCTTCCTTGGTGAGGACGAGACACCAGAGGACACCCTGCAGAGAAAAGGCACAGAGGAAGCAGCCACCATCAATGATGGTAAGGAGAGAACCCGGGCTTTGAGGAAAGCTCTGGAACCTAACACTTCTCATGTCCAGAACGTAGAGAAGGCAACTCTCTTTAAGACAACAGTCTGTGGTGTTCCATTAAGGGTACTTTAGCCAACTAACAGAAACGCAAAACAGGACTTTTCAAAATTCAAAGTGAGAGATGGTTTATAACCTGTTGTAGATTTTCACATAATAATCTAGGCATAAGGACATCCCACAGACAATATCATGTATAAATCTAAAACTCAAAACAGTTGAAAGTGAAAAATATAGCTACTCTGATGCTAAAATGACAATATGTTTTAAAGAGGAGAATGAGAATGAGAAATGAACAGAATCCATGGTGAACAGAAACTGTGTACACACATGTATAGCACTGTGTGCACACACATGCACAGCACCATGCACATACATGTACAGCACAGACACAGCTTGACAGGCAGGACAGCAAAAAATGGAAACAGACCAACTAGCATCCTGAGTCATTATGCTGCCATAAACCTTAACAGACTATGCTGCACTCTCAAACTAAGATTATGATTTGAATGCATGAAATATGGATTCATAAAAATCTCATTTTCCTAATTTTCAAGGTAGAAAAATTTCTATTTTATACAAAAATGTGAAGAAAATAATTATATACAATACAAAGCCTAAACCCAATCTAAAATTACCCTAGTAGACAAGTACAATAATTATTTCCAAAAGCATCTCTTTAAAATTAAGATATTAAGTAAGGAGGTATTTAAGTCTGGATTCCCCAGTATTCAGGCCCTTGCATTAGTCAGCATGTCTACACATAAAACATTTAAGTCCCCATTGCATCCTAAAAGCTTCTGGCAGGACTTATCAGAATGCACAGTGGGAAAGCACGACTCACTAGAAACGTAGCAAAGCACCTGACCGTAAAGCAATGGCTCATTAGGTTTTTAATACACGCCATATGGAACAGTATAGCACAATGCGCTGAAGCGCCGCCTGCAGGTCCTCCTTACCTGTAGCAGTTGGCCCCGTACATGCAGGGCGTCCTCCCGACCTTGTTTTCTTCTGAACAGCCTAGCACTGAATCAGCTGCGTCTGCGTGCGAAGCATCAGGACTGGAGGGAGCAGAGCTGGACTCAGGACGGCATCCTTGAGATTTCTCGGGAAATGACTTGCTTTGGACACTTGCGGGACTCTCGGGATGACTCACTGTCTCGCCCTCTTCGTCTGTGGTTGGTTTGGTGACGGCTTTACGTTTAGAGACCTCACCAAGCTCCTCTATTACAGTTGCTTCCCTCTGTTTATTTGTCTTCACAATATCCACATCTGGGTCACTTACTGTGATTGAAGACGATGATTCTGGAACAGCCTGTGAAAGAAATACAGAAAAGGTACCATTAAAAAAAAAAAAAAAAAAAAAGGCAAACGCCGGACAGTGGTAGCGCATGTCTTTAATCCCAGCAACTGGGAGGCAGAGGCAGGTGGATTTCTGAGTTCAAGGTCAGTGTGCTCTACAGAGAGAGTTCCTGGACACCCAAGGTTACACAGAGAAACTCTGCCTCAAAAACCAAAAAGAAAAAAAGGCTAGCTTTAAATATATATATATATATGTATATATATATATATATATATATGTATATATGTATATACATATATATATATATGTTAAAGTTTAAGAGGACAAAAATATAAGTTTTATGAAACAAAAAAGCTTAAAATTTTATGCTTATTTTAAAGTTACTAAAGATACCATTTTCTGTTTTTAGTTTAGAAACTTAACAATTTGTAGTTCTTACAATATCAATTTACAGCTATAATGAACCTTTACAACTATGTCAGATATTTAGTAAAAACAGCCAGAAAACACACAAAGGAAACTTGAGAAGAAGCTCTGTTTCTTTTTCCTGCTGTTTTGGTTTTGCTCTTTTTCTTATTTTCTGAGACAGGCTCTTAACTATGTAGCCCTGGCTATCCTGAAACTCGCTATGTAGACCAGGCTAGCTTGGACCTCACAGACATGCGCCCGCCTCTGCCTCCCAATGCTGGGATTAAAGGCATACACCACCATCACCTAGTTACAGGAAGATATTCTATAGTTCACCGTCACTCAAAAGCTCTTACATGCCACTGTCCTTCTAATTTCTTTAAAATGACCTTAGAACTTCTTTCTAAGCCATGGTATTCTTCACAGGGCAGAATGACAAAACTGGCTCACATCTACAGATGAATCGGTATGAGGGAATGCTACCACAAGCTGCAGAAAGCAAGCGACTTTCCTTTGACATGATCTGATAAAAGTGTCAGGTTAGCCTAGAGAGCCACTGACCACCACCTTGTTAAATGGATAAAATACACAACTGCTTTATAATATTGATCCTTGTGCCTACACATTACTGCTCTTCTCATCAAAGAGGCTTCTCTTCCCAGACAACTAAGTACAGCTGGGCAGAGGGTGGAGAATAAGTGACCGAGATCTCACCCTCTGGTGAGACATCTACAATCCAACTATGCCCAAGGCTCAGGGAACGCTGCAGAAGAGAGGGTGGGAAGAATGTGAGGACGGAGAGGACTACTGTGAAACAGGGTCTTCTGGACACGGCAGGTGCACACACTCATGAACTCTCACGTCATGGCTGCCTGCACAAGACTGACTGCACTGGTCAGCATCCCTGATACCATCTAGCTTATAAGGTCCTACCTAGCTGAGGAGCTCCAGGGTGGAGACGGCTTACTGAGGGAGTCACTTTTCTGTAGGGATGTGCTTTCCTGATAGCACACATCCTAATGGTTAGCACTTTGCCCATGTGTGTACAGGCAACGCTAACTGGATACACTAGGTTATATTATAATAAATAATAACATGGGAAAAGAGAAGAACATGAATTTGAGAAGAGTACAGGGCATCCTGGAGGAGTTGGAAGGGGGAGTAATTGTGATCAGTATTATACTCACACAAAATTCTCGAAAATTAAAAATATTGACAAAAAAGGTACACTGAACCAAGGAGATAGTCTAATCACCACTGTATGCCTTTATAATTTGTTCTGCCCACCAGCATAATGAGCAAAACTAGTCTTAAAAAATGACCACGTAAGTACTCCAGTTCCTGTAGAGCAGACACACTGCTCATTTAACACAAGTCTCCTCGCAAGCCTTGTCAAAGGTGTGCTGAGCGGGCTGGTGAGATGGCTCAGTGGGTAAGAGCACCGATTGCTCTTCCAAAGGTCATGAGTTCAAATCCCAGCAATCGCATGGTGGCTCACAACCACTCATAATGAGATCTAACGCCCTCTTCTTGTGCGTCTGAAGACAGCTACAGTGTACTTGTAATAAATAAATAATAAATAAATCTAAAAAAAAAAAAAAGGTGTGCTGAGCACACACCAAGCATACATGAGCGCTCACCCCCATTTCTAAGTAAGGGTTTGCAGCTGGTGGCTGCCATCTGGCAAGAGCTGATTCTGTACTAATAGATTGCTAACATTTCAAATTTCTTAACATATTAGTCACATGACTTCTTTTGGACTAATTGTTTAAATGTTTCAATATTTTTAAAAGGAACTGTAACTTCAAAATATTACTCATACTGGCTAATCACACTCTTGATGGAGTGTGGGTCTTATCATGGCTCTGCAGATAATCTACTGAAAACAGTCAGTTGGCTACTTCTTGTAACTCACCCTTGGATAGTGGCATCTTTATGCTACATCCCTCTACACCATACACTCTATTTCCAAGTTTCCCCACCACACCCCAATTCCAACCCTCTTGACAGTTCTCCCCCGCCTCCCGTTTCCTTTATTCCTGCTCAGCAAGCGAGTCAGTGAGTCTGGTAACTGAGCAAATAGCCCAGAACTTGTAAGATTACTGTTCCTCTGGCATTTTTAGACTCTGCAAGTCATTCTCCATCCTTAGAAAGGAAGGAAGCGATTCTCAGAAGCACTGCGCTCTTGTGCCTTAAAGGGCCCAGCTTCTCAGGGATCTTTGTACAAGCTTGGAGGTGTACAAGCTCCTCATGCCCATGGGAAAGGGCTGGTTCTCACCACTAGGGTTCCTTCCTAACATGGGATACTGTGGTTCCAGCAGAAGTTGGGGTTGGGGGAGGGGAGAAGCAATCCCATTCAACATCTTACACAATTTATTTCAGAACAAAAAGACACATTGGAAAATGATAAAATAAATTAGAATACATCCTTTCAATAAAACATTCTGGAGTTGTTAAACTAATGGTGGTCTGACAGGCTTACTTTTAAAAGGTGGTTTTATTTATTTTATTGATGTGTCTGTGAGGGCGGTGCATGCATGTCCACATATACACATGCAGAGGCCAGAGCAAGACCTCTGACGTCTTTCCCTCTTACTCTTCACACCACTAGCTCAAAATAGGATCTCCCTGGATCCAAAATCTGCCTTTTTGGCTAAGTAAGAGAACTCTCAGGGTCTGCCCATCCCTTCCCTCCAATGTTGGGGTGACAGGCAAGGGAAACTGCGCCTGGCTTCTCATGTGCGTGCTGGCTTCTCATGTGCGTGCTGGCTTCTCATGTGTGTGCTGGCTTCTCATGTGCGTGCTGGCTTCTCATGTGCGTGCTGGAGATTTAAACTTGGATTCTCACGCTTTCCGAGTAAGCGTTCTTACCCACTGAGGCACCTTTCTAGCCCCTCTAAGGCTGTTTTTTAACTAGAGAACAGCATCATTCTATGCTGGTGTTTCATGTTTTAAGTCACCTCTCACACCATCACACCCCATCAAACATTTTGCAGCAGGTAATGACTGTTGCAGAGATCCACAATCAGTCAGAACGCAGACAAGTGACAGTGGGTTGGTTGCCCAGACTGGACTCCTACACCTAAGGCTCAGGGAAGTCATGGAAGATGGGGCAGAAAAACTGTAAGAGGCAGAGGACCCTAATACCGCCACAAGACAATGTCTACTAGACATAACAGGGAAGCTGTACCCACCAAACCTCAACAATACAGTTGCCTAAATGAGACCATTTGATATGCCAACATAGATAAAAGAAAAACTTAACAAGACCCCACCCCTATGACGAGCTATGGGCAACCAACTGCTGCTGAGAAGGGGAATCAGTTTTCACCAGGGATGAGTCCTCTGACAGGTCATCCAGTCCCAGGAGGAAGCTTAAACACATGTACATACAAGCACCCCTAAATCTAGGTTGTGTGTATGCATGTGCTTTTAACAGTAATTGAAGATGAAGGGGTCATAAACTTAAATGCAAGTGGGGAGAGAGAGTAGAAATTATGTAAATATAGTATTCAAGCATGCAACTTTCAAAAAAATTAAATAAAAAAAATTCTCGCTGGACAGTGGTGGCGCATGCTTTTAACCCCAGCACTTGGGAGGCAGAGGCAGGTGGATTTCTGAGTTCAAGGCCAGCCTGGTCTACAGAGTGAGTTCTAGGACAGCCAGGGCTATGCAGAGAAACCCTGTCTTGGAAAAAAAAATTCTCATAGCCAAGTGCAGTCACACATACCTGTCATCAAAGTATTTGGGAGGTTGTGGTAGAAGGATCAACACATGAGCCAAGTTGAGTTACAGAGAAAGGCCATGTTGAAAATAAATACAGCATCTTTATATGTGCATGTGTTTGCCTGTATAAATCCAGGTGAGGAAGTTGTGCAGCTACAAAAATCAGTACAACAATGGGACTGAAGGGTGAGTCAAATGGAAGTTTTCATCTTTAATAAATATGCTTATGATATTCTATTTGCAATAATATATGCAATTATATGACTAATTTAAATAATAAGATATTCAATAAGCCTATATTATTCTGCTATTTATAAGTGAAAGTCAGAGAATGAAATGTATGACATCATAGTCCAACTCTCTGTAGTTCCAAGGAACATACACAAGAATCTGTTTCATTAGAAATTAACCTTTAGTTCCTCACAAGGAACATGCATCACATGCTCACTTTCTTAGAGAGAAAGAAACATAAAAATCACAGACATCAATACTATAAATTAGTGGATTTCAAATAATAGAGACAGCTGGGCATGGTGGTGTATGCCTTTAATCCAGCACTTTTGAGGCAAAGACAGACAGATCTCTATGAGTTTGAGGCCATCCTGGTCTACAGAGTGAGTTCCAGGGTAGCCAAGATTATGTAGAGGCCTAAGACACCACTACCCCCAACCAAAAAAAAAAAAAATCAAAGAAGACATAAAAGTTGGAAATCATAATGTTCTTTATGGAACTCTATGCAATATTAATATATAGCATCCTTGGCATTCAAGAATCTAACATTCTTGATTTCAATTATTCATAAATGATCCCAAAACCCATTACACACAGTAATTTTTAAGTTGGCTGATACATAAATTTGATCTGTGCCAATTCCAAAGCTCCTGGGATTGAGGAACACACTGACCTGGCGGGTAAGGGGACAGGAGAAATGTAAGGTGCACCTACAGCAAGGAGGAGACCGAGAGCTTCAGATCTACTAGCATCCGCCACCACTCACTTATGATTTGATAGACAGGTTAAAGGCTAGAAAGTCACGGGAACAGTAGAAAGATCACCTACAAAGTAAAGGTGAGTGTCTGAGACTCCAGAGATCATGAGGCTAGTGGTCCTTTGAGGAAGATAATAATATACTCGTAAGACCATTAAAATAGTTTATCAGCTTGTCTAGGAAGCACTTTCCTGCCCCTCACCCATCTGATTTCAATGGATTGCAAGTAGTAGAATAAAGACCTTCCCTCTGACATAAATTCAGCAAGGTGATTTGTTGTTTCCAAGCTGCTCTTGGCAGGAATGACCATGCCGATACATTCCCCTAAAAGTCCTGTATCCATTAACATTCCCAGGAGAACAGTGGAAAATTCCATTTCCTACACAAGTCTTAGACTGGTGGTTCAAACACTAGCTAAGTATCTCTTCCTGGGAAGTCTCTTCCCTGAAACTGAAGACGCCACACCTGAAATCCGACCTCTGATTCTCGACCATAGTGTCTCTAATATGTTACCTACAATCCCTGCTGGAAACCTGGAGCCTGTCTTAGCCCTCCTCCTTTCCCCACACCCAGTGTTCAGACATCAAGCATGGAAGCTTTGCTTCTCAGATACTCTTCCAATCAGATGCCTTGCTGTCCCCAAGTGGTTCAAAGTCTGTGTTTCTTCATCATGTCACCATGACCACCATTTCCCTTCCCAGTCTCAGAGACTTCACTTTGTCTCTTCCAGTCTCTCCCTAGAGACTAAAAGGGTCAGTGGCCAATACATTTTCAGCCCCTCCTCCTGTGAAGGTTCCCACTGGCCCTTCCTTCTATCCAAATTTCTAAGGGCAATAGCTGACTGGTAGTCCCTTATCCAAAATGCTTAGGGCCAGAAACGCTTAAGATTTCTGAGGCTTCTTGGTGCAGCAGAACTATCAACTCTCACCTTAGCTACGATGGAGGTACAATCTTTTGGTGATGTGAGGGTCATTGAAATACAGCCTTATTACAATGAAACCCAATGTCTAAAAATTGTTCTTATTTTGGGCTTGTACCACAGTAAGAGCCAAGATTTTAAACTCTACTAAATATAAAACAAACAAAAAGACTTTATATATTCATGTTCATTTAAGAAAATACTAGCAGTGATGTACTATTTTTAAGTATACAGCTAATATGTTTGGAGTTATTTAAAATTTATATTGAGAAAAATGTATTTTCACTATTGCTGTAGATGAGCATCTACATAAGACTGTTAAACTGATTGTTGTTTTATATCAAACAACTATTATAATACTTATTTTTATTGTTATATTTTATAAATTTTAAGAAATATGACAAAAAAGATATTGTAAGTATTGAATGGGGTCTCTGGGAGGAGTGGTGGTACAAAAGGGGAACAAGAATGTGATTCAATTCTATTTAATTAAAATATGTTTTTAAATGTTAACAAATTCAGATAAATTGAAATCATGTAACTTTTCTCATCATAATGCAATAAAAGTTTAAAAAAAAAAGATTTCTGAGGCTTGGAGTTTGGAGTCCTTGTAAAGATTTATAGTTGAGCAACAAAGTCTGAAACTATCCAAGACCTAAGTGAGTTGAGAAAGTCTCAGACTTTGAGGTGCTTAAATTTTTTACTTTGGAATTAGAGATTCTGAGGGTGTATTTTTACTCTCTTGCTTTCCAACTTATAGTTACCCTGTCATCCACCTGGGACCTTGTGACTTTCTAGGACCAAAACATTCAGTACAAATGACAATATACCAATTCTAGTACTTGGCCTTAAATGATCTGGCAACCTTTTTCTTTTTTAAAAACACAGTATGTTAATTCATTTTATAAGCTTTCTGGCCATGAAAGAGAAATACAGCAGGAAGAAAATGCTGGTTTCATAAAAGCATTTGACTAAAATTTCTCTCAATATATCCAAAGATACATATCTTGTCATAATATGTTTAAACTTCATCCTAGAACCCTCTGATGGGACAAATGGTTAAGCTGATTTTTTAGTTGAATTAAAATGTGTGTGTGTGTGTGTGTGTGTGTGTGTGTGTGTGTGTATGTATGTAAGAGAGAGAGAAAGAGAGAGACCCTGCTGATACTGTTTGTAGTCCCACAAGTAGACCAAGCTGCACTACTGTTACAAATGTGCAGAGGGCCTAGGTCAGTCCCATGCAAGCTCCAAGGTTCAGTCTCTGTGAGCCCCTATGAGCCCAGGTTAGTTGATTCTGTGGATTTTCCTGTAATGTCCTTGACCCCCCCCCCCGACTTCTATAATCCTTCCTCCACCTCTTCAGCAGGATTCTCATCTGGCAGTTCTTAACTTTACCCTCTTGGGATCCAGATGTCAGATAAAGGTATTTAAATCTCAACTGTCTAATGGTAAGTGGAGGGAGGCCCAGCCAGCTCTCAGCTATCCCATCAGTCCTTGCAGAGGCACTGTTCTTGTGAGCAAAGTCACTTAGGATGCTCTAGCCACTGCTATTATCAAAAATATGTCATAAAAGAAGTGTCCAACTGAGCCCAGACAACTCAGATTTTGTAAGAAATAATAAGACATTGTGCTAAGTGGTAAGGTGTTAGGCTTGCTTTGATAACAGTAGCAATAACTAATAATTTAGTGATACTATTTTGAAACAGGTGTTTTGGTTGTGTTTCCTTCTGCTGCCTGTGGCAGTTCTAATTAGACGGTGTAAAAGAAATTATATTGCCTTAATCAGACGAGGTCATTTATAGGTGACAAAAATATCTTCTCTTAGTTCTGGGTTCTGGGAAGGCCATGAAAAGTTGCTGGCATCTAATGTGGGATTTCCTACTCTGCCATCTTAGGGCAGAAGGGAAGAGGGGACAAACACACTCTGACAAGACAGAAGATGAGCCCTGTGTCCTCGTGTGGCAGCAGGGCAAGAGGAGTAACCCACTCCTGCAATCTGTTTAGCAACTTTAACCCACTCATGAGTGCAGACTCAACCAGGCAAGCACCTGTAAATCTACTGCACACGGAGAGTAGGTCTCAGTACGGATTGTTAGAGATAGAAACATGGAAACCACAGCATTGACCTTTCGTTGATCAATTCAAGAGCTCTTACTCTGGCTATAAGCTAGGCAGTTATATAATCTGTGAGGACAGCAGCAGACCTGGGAGGCCTCACAAAGGCCTGCACTATAACTGAACAATTACCTTCATGAAGAGAAGAGTCACAAAACTCACCCACAATCTAGTGGGCACAACAGGAAAAGCCACTGTGCACAAAAGCTTCTACTTTGAGACTAAAGCTTCCTAGCAGTACGACCCTGGGTGTCAGTTTCCTGCAGTTACTGAAGGGTGGCACATCAGTGGTTTTCCTCCTTGAGTTTATATTGCAGGAGTACACTTAAGGCACTGCTTATAAACAGTCACGGAATGGGCCAGAAGATGACTCCTGTGCCTTCTCTCTAGTTCTTTTCTCCATCTTTCTTAAGAGAATGCCCACTCTACAGGATTCTGCTCTGGGGTCTTGTAAGGTTCACACATCAGACTAGATGGGCAGCCTACCTATTGTTTCCTCTCAGAGTGAACTTGTCTCCAGTTCTTCAGGACTGGCTGCTCTCCAGGGATGAGACCTAAGACAGAAACCTGACAGACATGGAGGATCTGGCTTGGGCCTTCAGCTCTGGCCATGTTCTCTGGCTCAACTTTGCTAGAGCCCAGCACAGAGATTATGAGAACTTCGGCCTCTTTTCTACTGAGCAAAAAGAAGTAAACCCCTAAGGGCAGAGCAGTCAGCCAGTGGAACTCTCAGGTCCCTCCTACATCTGTTACATTCGCTTGATGTCCCCACTTCCAACAACTCAGATCTGTTTACTTCTTTTAAAGTCTTTCTTACTATCAAACTTAGTCAGGATAAAGCATATTAAAACATATATTCTCTTTGAAACTAAGTAATTTCTTATAAAAAGTGAATTATTAATACACTCACCGTTCAAATAGAGTATATAAAGGCTAGAACCTTAAATAAGACTAGTTCTATTTTATTAAGACTTAAAGGCAAATATATATGAGTCAGAATTCATCTTATTTTATTATACTTGGCCTTATCGGTAAGCGAAGACACTGA
Organism: Mastomys coucha; assembly: GCF_008632895.1. Taxonomy (NCBI): domain Eukaryota; kingdom Metazoa; phylum Chordata; class Mammalia; order Rodentia; family Muridae; genus Mastomys; species Mastomys coucha. The sequence goes on from NW_022196903.1 coordinate 81,209,079, forward strand.
GTCTTAGAGACTGGACCCGCTACCCTAGCTGGGAAAGGTGCTAGGGAGTCCAGCCTCTCCCTAGGAGAGGGCGTGAACGTGGAGGAAGTACTGAGACTGGCCTCGGAGGCAGCTGCTGACATTTCAGTGAGCCAGTGGATCCTGTTCCACACAGGACCAGCATGGCCTCCTGAGCCTGAGAGACCCACAGAGCTCAGCCAGTGGCCTGTAAGTCCATGTCAAATATCATTCTGAAAGGAAGAGAAACGTGCAGGCTTCTTGTCCCGGGACCACCTCTCAATGAAGCTAAATGCATCAGTATGTCCAAGCCCTGTGCAAGCTCAGGTTACCCAGAAGCCAGCACAGAGGGCAGATGCTGGGCACGAACTCTCAGCAGTGAGGAGCTCTTGCACTGGTGACTGCTGGGAGGGAAGCCAGTTCTCTTCAGTGATGTGACCCCTGTAGATCAAGTGCATATCAGTGCAGATCTCACTCCTAACTCTGTGTGCAGCACTAATGGTGGGGGTCAGAGGAGAAGAAAACTCAGATAGGTGGTTAGGGATAGAAGGATGGGGAGGGTGGGTATGGGAGATGAGGGGGTAATATTATATGAAATTCCCAGAGAATAAATAAAATTGTGAATAAATAAAATTATTGTTGTTTTTAAAGCCTGGCTTATGTTAATAAAATGTGCTATAGCTTCCAAGTTAAAAAAGTAATAATAAAAACATCATTTAATAAACAGGGCTCGTTTCTTTTTAATATCCAGTGTTGAGGAATGGCAGCTCAGTCAGACCATTCTAGAGGATTGTACTGAAAGAGGGATGAAAGCTCTAGAATCACCACAGAGCCACAGCAGAACAGAGTGATACCGTGCTCTGTGAAGATCCATTCCACCATCCACCTCCTCACCACACTGACCCACAGCACTTCTGTGAGGTCCACAGGGGACACAACCAGGCCTTCAGAAGACAGGCCATATTAAAACCAAGAGCTCTCCACCTTTCTCTAGTGTGAAATATTATTCTACAATGAAAATTATCCCACTATATTAAAATTATATTTCAATAAAGCAAAAAAATTTTGAGCTAGTTTTTATCTACATAAATACAAAATAAAAGGCAGCTTAGGTTTTTTTTATAAATCCAGCATATGATTCATGCCTACCACTTGATCTTCTCCAAAGGGCTGAAAGGAACAGTTATTCTTGTCTCAAATACCAGACAAAAAAAAATAAACAACACAGTTTTAATCACCTCAGAAGAAACAGCCGGTCCTTCCTGGTCAGACTTTCTGCATTTCTTCCCAGGGTCTTGTTCTGCTGACACACTTTTTGAATTTCCTGATGGAATAAACCGCTTTCTCCCATGCCATGATGTATTTACTAGCATTTTATCTTCACAGGTTCCTTCTTTTCCACTCCTCTGGATGACATCCTTATCTAACACACACACAAACACACACATACAAAGGACAAGAAGCAAATTACTTCCTATATCTTCAAAGGTCAATACTCCACATAGCTAACAAGGATCAAATAGCAAGTAGCTCACGGGCTGGGGGATGGCTCAGTGGGTAAGATAATTTGCTGTGCAAGCTTAAGAATCTAAGATTGGATATCCAACACCAAAATGAGAAAAAGAAAGAAAGGGGGGCAGGGGTAGGGTTTGTGGGCCTGTAACTCCAGCACTGTGTGGGAGGAGAGGCAAGGACAGAAAGATCACTTGGGATCAGTGCCAGCCAGTGAAGCCAAACCCCAGCAAGCTCCAGACTCTGGGAGAGATCCTATCTTAGGGGATTATGCCTGAGTGACAGAGATGGACACCTGCAAAGTCAAAATCACATTTACAGAAATGGCCACTGGGAAACACTCATTACAAATCCCAAACAGCATTCCGCAGCACGGTGGCTGAGAACTCCAGCCTCAGAGTGCACCAGGCTGAGGTGCACAGGGTCCACTGTAACCGTTTCACTACAGCTCTCAGAATGTCTTTTACATCTGCAAAGAGGAAACTGTAAGAACTCAGAGTCACCAGAAGTACGTGAGATAAGATGTGATCTAATAGAGGGCCTGACACATTAGTTATGACTGTTTTTAATTGTAGCATTCATTTTCTCTAAGAGAAAAGCTTACGGAGTAACCCAATGAATTTTATATCCTGAATGCCCGCCATCAAGTTAGGAATCCAACTTAAGTTATTTCAAATATAGGTTAGAAACTCCGAAACCTCAGAGAAAGAATGCCCTCTACACTTTGTAAATTAAAAGTCTCAGTAACAATGGACATTGTATCACATATAGTGCCAAATTCAGTATAGTTGGTGAACCTCAGTCAGTGCCCATCTGACAACAAATTCATAATCATCTAATCTGAAAAGATGGCACAGACTTCATACTAAGAGGAAAAAACATTCATGGCTGACTGTGTCCGCTACACTGCACTGAAAGTCTCATGAGGATAAAGACTTTATAAAATACGCCTCTTATAAAACTACTGCTCAAATATTTTGACTAAGTGAATTATGAATATAACCAAAATTTTGTCTGAAGATTCTCTTGAGAGCTAGGATATAAGTATGCAAACAATCTGTAGTCATTGTTCTAAGGCAGATTAGTAATCTTTTTCTAAAAAGAAAAAGAAAAAAAGACAGAGAATATAAAGCTCTGTGGGCCATGGCATGTCGACAACAGCTACTCAACTCTACCTTCATAACAGAGAGTAGCCATTAGATACCGACAGGTGAGCATGGCTGCATTCCAACACAGGTTGACTTGTCAAAGGAGACAGTGGCCAGATCTGGCCTATGGGTCTCGGTCTCTTGGCCTTACTCTAAAGAACATTCAAGGGGCCCGAAGCAGTTCGTGGAACAAATGTCAAACAGGCTGTAAGTAACAGAGGAAGCCCTGAGAGAATGAATGTGTGTTGTTGACATGGGCAATGTCTCAGCTCCAAGAGAGTTTGGGCAAAGCCTTCTACAGGAGTCTGCGAGTGGATGTTGACAATGTATGCAGAAATGATTCACCACAGCTTTCTCCCCCTGGATATTTATGGTGGCCTGAAGACCATTCTCCTACAGAGACAGTTCCTAATGATATTAGTGATTAAACAGCCTACCTCCCTGTTTAGCTGTATGTTATTATCTCACCTTCTGTTCAGCTGTATGCAATAACCCAATCCATCCCCAAGACTATGCAGTTCAGCAAGTGTCCATATTATCAAACCAAACCAAAATGGAAGCAACATAGAGGAGTCACCTTGTATCCAGTCGCTTTCCCCAGTTTCACTGACTGTCAATTATGAAAAGTTCTAGAAATAAAAATTCATTCATTTTGAATTGCATGTTCTTCTGAGTAGTATGCTGCAATCTACACTATCCTGCACCCTTCTTCTTACACATGAGTCTCTGGTACAGTCACACTAGTGAATCTTCATTGTCAGACCAACTGCTGTGTCGTAGTGCTTGGATTCAAGCAGCCATTATTTTATTTAAAATGTCTCCAAAGCACAAGTGAGGTGACACTGGCTATTTGCTACAAATGGATGTTTGTTACTTCTCAAATTTCCCACGTGACTGTGCCTTAATCCTCGTGTGACTGGGATCAGAAGAGGTAACTTTGGGAAGCATTAGGTCATGAGGATAAGGGATCATGACCCCTCAAGTGAAGAGGGTACTAGATCTCTGCTCTTCCACCAACTCGTTCGAGTGTGTGTGTATGTGTGTGTGTCAGTGTCTCTGTGTGTGTCAGTGTCTACAGGTGACATGATACATAATGATAGCTATCAATAAGAATTCTTGGATTTCTGGACTGCAGAACTGTGAGGAAGTAAATGCTGCTTTGCAACTGTACTCTATTACAGCACGCAGGAAACAGGAGAGTAACATTTGCTAATACATTTTACCAGGCCAGCGATTACAGTAAAACCCCTAAAGACTTCACACTAAAATATAATTATAGCTGAATACCACTTAAAACAGTAATTTTAAAAATCCTTAGCAAATAAAAGGGACATAAAAAGAGAAAATCTGCAAAGGAGAGAGATGAGGTAAGCTTTGCTCCGCAAGTATGACCCTGAGTTCAATGCCGAAAACCAGAAACAAAACCACAACGAAGCAAAAGAACTGCCCAAAGCCAAAGAGGTTATCAAAGAAAGTGAGTGTGATGTTCAAAATGCTAATTATGTGTAGGAAAAGCACTTAACTTTTAACATCTGTTAAAACAGAACCTTGAGAAAAATCACAGAAAAGAACTTCATTCAACATGAAGAAGAGAATACACTTAAAACCTATAATTTTTATTAACAAATTTAATGAGGGAAAAGCAACTTCTATTTGAACTAAGAAAAATGTTTAATATCACCAACACTTTCAAAACTGTACTGGACAAAATTGTAAACAACTTGGATAAAAGGAGAAAGAAATGAGGAAAAATTTTAAAAACAAACTGGAAAGAAGTAAAATGCTATATACAAAGACAGTTGCTCTAGAACTCCACAAAAGACCTCCACAAAAGAACTCTACAAAGACTCTAGTCTTGCTTTAGAACCTCCCCAAAGACCTACTGAACTAGTGTACAAGCTTAACAGAGTCACAGTGTATAACATGAGCATTAAAAGCTACTGTTTCTGTTTTACAGTGCTGTGGAGGAAACCTGGGACCTGACACTGAAAAAGAACATTTTTAAAGTGCTGCAACAGTGGATACCCAGCAGAAAGACATGAATCACCGAGGTGTCTGCTGGGACAGTAAGCTGGACTGGGACAAGATCATGTGTCCTTGAATTTCATAACACAAACACTGTATACGTGGCACGGTCTCATTTAATTAGTTTAATATTCCGGTTGCAGTGCCCTTTCATCTTGGATGCGACACCAACAGGCCCACCAGAGAATATATTCTAGCAGTACATCTAGGAATAAGAGGACTATCAAATGCTCTACGAGGAAACAATGGTTACAGAGCTGTTTGAAAATGCTATGAAGTAACAGTTTATGTTTTAAATTACATTCCATTCATGTTGCCTTTGGGCCTGGTGCTGTTTGCATTTTGATGCTAATTCTGCTCTCCTGGGAGGGGCTGCAGACATGGAGTGAGTCACTACTCAGGTGACTTCTTGTGAACCAATCCCCAAATGAATAAAGGAGACAATCACTGGGAGAGTTAGGAGGGACTTCCTCAGGTTAGAGAGAGGAAGAGAGGAAGCAGGTAGGAGTTAGGTCCTTTTGGACAGGCATAACGTGAGGACAAGATGTAATTACTAGTGTCTTCCCATTTCAATGGTGGATCTGTCAGGATTCGCTACCAGAGAATTTAGATTTAATAAGGCTTACAAGATTAGGATTTTAGTTGTTGCACCCAGCAATTGAGTTAACGTTGTTTCTGAACTAAGTTGATGTTTTGTTTTCCTTCACATGGCAATTCGTCTGTGTTCTAGAGAGAAAGGTATGGCGGCAAAGCATGGGTTTGCCTGATGTGCACCACAAAGGTCATGGGGGTTTTGGAGCATGGGGCTGACATGGTAACGACCCGCCAGTGGGAACTTAGCTAGCTTGGTGAAGAGATTTTGGAGCTCTGAATCAGAGAGTCTCCACGAGATAATAACGGGTCTGTCATTGCCCACCAGTGCATGGCCAGCCAGCCCCATGGGGCAGAGAGTTGCTGGTGCTTGGAACAAGCACAGGAGCATGCCAGTTCCTTTTAATATTTCCTGCAATACACATACAGGGAGCTTAGCAGGTATAGCAAGCCCACACTTGTAACTCCACATTCAGGAGACTGAGGCAGGGGCATAGCAAGTTTAAGATCATGTCTCAAAATAAATAGAGAGAACAGAATATAAGTCCCAGGCTACCCATACTGCATGCAGCCACCATTCTACACCTATTTTCTGAGAAGAACCTTGACATTGTCTTTAACGCTTCCTCGAAACTCAACATTAACAAAAAAACGGAAACCTACCTCCGCTCTCAGCAGGCAAGGAAAGGCTCCGGTCACTTAGACTTCCCGCTAACATCCAAGCTGGGAGGATTCTTTTCCTCTGGGTAGGATGTGGCTGGTGCTCATGGAAAGCTCTGCATTCACCTGAAGAGGACTAATAGAACACCATAAATTGTTTCCTAAAGGTAACCACATACCCTTAGTGAGTCTGATAAAGAGTTTACTTTGAAGAAAATTAGCATTAACATAGCTATCCACGACAATTAAAGTTCTTACAAGAAGTTCATTACCTAGTAGCTTAAGTGTCAATCTAGTGTGACCTCTAGAGACTAACTTACAAACAAAACCAAGGTAGCGAATGTGCATGATTTCAATTGTCTCTTCTCTCCTTGAAATAAAGACCAGGTTAGAATGGTGTGTCTTACGTTTCTCACCATGGGATCTATGGTGGGACACTTGGCCTTGGTTATTTCGGGGCTTCCTTGCAGCTGTGAGGCACCAGTTGTCTTATCAGGTAAGTTAACCACAGGGGACTTCTGCATCTCACTCAATATATCATCTTCATCAAGCATCTGACTGTTTCTACAAAATAAAACAGAACTTGGTTTTCTATCATTTATAACACTCTGGTGGCAGCCTTGAGACTCTGAGCCTTCAGTTCTCTGCTTCTCACTGGGGTGTTGGGCTCCTTCTGTCCAACTAAAGCCTAAAACCATGGTTTATACTACAGTACATGTTTTTCATATATTATCACATCATACATTAGTCTTTAAAAATCATGGGACAGGGCCAAAGAGACGGATCAGCAGCTAACAGCACTTGCTGTGGACCTAGGTTTAGGTCCTAGAACCCATATGATGGCTCACAACTGTCTGTTACTCTAGGTCCAATGTTCTTTTCTAGCCTCTGAGGACCTCAGGCACATATATGATGCACTTACACACATACATGCAGGCAAACACTCACATACATAAAATGAAAATAAATACTCCTTTAAAACTGAGAGATTTCAGAAATGTGTAGCTGAAGAGTCTGATTGACAGTTTTAAATTTTTCTTTCAATAGTTGTAAAATAAGGAATAACCTCTTTCAAAGGCAGACTTGAATTTCAATGGTAGGAATCACAATGAATGACAGGAACTATCTTCCATTCCTACATTATCCTGTATTTGCTTACCCACTCAAAAGCTGACGGACATTCAGTTTGTTTCCGCACCTTGATGTTACTGTGAGCATCCACGTACATATTTCTGTATGAACACATGTTTTCAATTTGGGGGTATAAACCTAACAGGAGCAGTGCAAGGCCATACAGCTGTTTTTATTTTTAAAAGTCTAGAGCATTATCACAGTATGGGCATTACAAGGAGAATGAATTATTTCATAACAGCACACGGTACATGAGAATTCCAGTTTCTCTATATGCTAATATCCACATTTACACTGTCTTTGGTTACAGATGCCTAGGAGCTAAATAAGCAATTTTTTTTTCAAATTGTTAAGAGTAGCTCATTATAGATTTGACTTAAATTTCCCAATGACTAATGATACTATCTTTTCATGCTGATTTTAGGAAATATTTGTACTAATAAGTTGAACATCTTAAAATCAAGTTTTTCTTTTGTTGTTGAGTTGTAACTGCTTATACTGTAGATGTAGATGTTATAGACATATATGACATAAATATTTTGTTATTCACATGTCCTTTTTGTTTCTTGACTGTTCTCAGAAGCATGCATGGTTTCAAATGGGAGGTTATCAAATGCTGATACTTTGCTGTTGGACTTGTAACCCTGACCTGGTGCTGGGTGGTAAGGACTTATGCCCATGCTCCCCTCTTTAGATTTAGGTGTCTGATCCAATTTTGATTCTTATGTGATGTAAAGTGAAAGCCTAACTTCACTTTTTCCTTGTGGATATCAGCTGTTCCAGTACTGGAAAACGGACTTCAGCCTGTTTGATTAGAATTGGTGCCCTGTACAAGGTAAAAACAGTAAGTGCAAGGGCTCGTTTCTGAACCCTCAACTCCACTGAGCTATGATGGCCATTAGGCCAGAAATAATGACTGCGTTTGTAGCAGGTTTTGAAACTGGGAAATGTGAGTTCTTCAGTAATAGTCCTCATACTTAAGATTGTATTGGTAGTTAAGTTACCCTTAAGGGTTCAAAATATAATCTAAATTATGTTCAAACATATTGCTTATTTTTATATCTTTAATATAAAATATGCTATTCCAAAGAAATTGATTTTAAAAGAATTATAAATGATTTTCTAAATTTTTCCTTTCATTTTTCTTTTATTGTAAATAGAATTTTTTCACACAATATATTCTGAATCCTTTTTCCCCTCTCCTCTGAGATCTTCCCAGCTCCTCTCCCATCCAAATCCACACCCTTCTGTAATTATAAAAGAATATTAAAGTTATTTGTTGTCACATTAAAATATGACAATGAATTAAAATATTAAAGATTTCTATCAACATTTTACTGCTTTGTTCAGAATTAGTACTTGAAACCAGCTGTTATTTGTATGGAATGTAAGTGCTAAGAATTTTAATACTTTAAAAAAATAAGTTAATATGACAAAAATTAATAATACTTTCCTTGAGACTATCTTGAAGGAAATCTCCCCAAGGAACAAAATTGTGTACTTCCTTCTGCATCAGCAATGAAATCTAGCCAAGGAAAAAAGTCTGACCCTTACCACAGTATCACTCGATCTGATGATCAAGGCGCCAACACCCACTCTGCACCCACGGCTGGGGATGTAGAGGAATGCAAAATGCACTTTCCATACTTGGAACTTTCCTCCCTGTCATGGGGGAGATTTGCCCAGGTTTTAACATGGACCTGACACTAACAGGTACTCTCTCTTTCTGACCCTCTCCTTCTCCCTCCTTCCCTCCCTCCTTCCCTCCCTCCTTCCCTCCCTCCCCCTCTCTCTCCCTCTCCCCTCCCCTATTTCATTCCAGTAGAAGACTATTCCAGGTTGACTTCGCCATCCTCTGAGCACTTGCACAGTGGGTACCCATGCAGTGGTTCTGGTACGGCAGTGGGTAGGCTGTAACAGCATCATTCTGGAAACACTAGTCTGGAACCTGGACCTGTTATATAACCCTAGGCAAGTCTCAAAATATCTCTGTCTTCTTCAGCTGCAGCACAGAGATATCAGCAGTGTGAGTCCCTCACAGTCACTGTTACAAAGATCTCAGTGCTCAAATACACGCAGCTTATGCCATGCTTAACAGTGGCTACTCCTAGCAGTTGTGTTTCCTCTACTTCCCTTTCTCTTCTACGTTCACTACAAAACACCTAGATGACTAAGACCTTAACTGCTATAGTCACCTTTAAAAACCAGAACAAGCGGCAACCCTCAGATAACATCAGCAAACAAGACATCCCTCCTTATCCCGTGTCTGGCACATCAACTAACGTACTGTGTGAACTGCTGGGATGGGTAACCTGCAGACAAATGCTGTGCTTCTCTGAAGGGATACAGGCATTATTAGCCCTAGGAGTTTTGAGTTTCCAGTCAGGAAAATAAAACAAAATACAAAGAAAAAGCCCACGCCTGATGATGAAGATGCTGCCTTAAGGCCCTGAGCACACGGCCGTCCTACTACACTGTCCGTGCACCTCCTCTCCATCCCCAAGATGGCCTTCTGGGGAGAAGAAAGCCCCCTCCACTTTTTGGGGTGCTTGCTGGCTCTTGAGTACACTTGCTTCCTACCAACTCTCTGCTATGTATTTTGGCTTTTCAGTATCAAGCAGATGAACACAGGTCTGATAATGACAGTTTTAAGTTTCTGATATGGTAACAAATGCAAAATAGAGGCAATTCCAAAACATACAAAAACATCAATGATATCATGAAATTTATATTGCATATATATTTCATATACTTCCAATTAGTTCTATGGGTCTAGTATTTGAACTCTGTCACTTAAAGCCTGAAAAATGAAGCCCAGTAACTGCCTAACACCTGGCTCAGAAACTAATTTGTAACTTAGCACAGTTATTCTACTACCTGATGTCTTCAGTCCTCCAACTCTGTACTTTATGGTGTTATTGTAAGAAAATTCAGCTATAGGGGTCAGAATTAATACCTTAAAAATTAAGAAAGCTAAAAATTCAAGGAAACATGTAACTAACTTTTGTTTTGTGGAAACCTTAGGAATACAAAGGTAAAAGACAGCACACATTGGAACAAACACCACAAGGCTTACGTTTCCAAAGCCAAGTGGTTTCCAGGAAAACAAATGATGTAACTACTGCAGCCCAAGTATGGCGGAACCCTAGAGTGATTTCCCTGAAGTATTTGTGAAGGTGGAGGAACCAGATACAAACACCATCACTCATTTCCATCTCACCAGGCAATCTTACCTCAGAGTACACTCCATTTCCACTTCAGATTCTGTAGAGAAAACACGGAAAGCATACTTGTCAAGTAACAAGGAGAAGCTATCCCCAGGATACAACGGGCTCCACACTTGTGTCTCCATTGGCAAGAGCCGGCTCTTCTCCGAGGACTGGTGGAAACACGGATTCCTATGGATCTAATCAATAAAGAATACAGTGATGCTGTGAAAAATACAACTGAATAGGAAACAATCCACAATTCTGGTATCCAAACAATTAAGTATAAAATTACAGTTAGTAAGCCTGGCACCATGCACTGTAATCATTTACATATGAAAAGGGCCTCAATCCCCCATTTCTGAAAGAATCCAAGATAACAAAGAAAATTATCAATTGAGTTAAATGAACTACTCAATGGATAAGAAAGATTAAAAAAATAAATAATTCTCAGGATGGGAAGAGTCCCCAGCAACAGCACATGTTTGCTATGGATTTTCTCCTAATAATTTCTGGCACAATTTAAAAGTGAAAAAGCATGAGACAGGAAATGCTGACCTACTCTCTCCAGCATTCTGCTTTCTCTACAGCTATCTTAGAAGAACAATTGTGCTTTTAAATAAAGCTCCTTCCATGAAGATCATTTAGATCGAAAATCACAAGTAATTGACACATATCAAAAACAAAGCTGACGCTGCATGGTTTTAGATTATATTCCCACTGCCTGCCTCCAGTTACCAAAGATAGTTTCCTCAAAAACTATTCTTAAAATATCTTCCAAAAATTGCAAATACAAGCCAGTGAGAAGTACTAGCAGGTCAAGGTGCTAAAGTGGACAAGGACCTGAGACTAGATAGATTAAATGATTGTTTATAATCTAAAATTTTATTAAATCACTGAAACCCCTTAAGGTAAATAAGCAATTTTAACACCAAAAAAAATATTTTTAAAGAAAATACCTAATAGTTATATAATCATGAATCAGAAATAATAAAATGGAGAAAAAATTACTCCATAGGGTTAAAGATCTCAGATTCTAATTCCCATCCCAAAAGTTGCTGACTATTTAAGATCGAACCGGTTCCAGAACCTTGATACTCTAAGTTGTTAAACACAATGTCAAGTTTCCAAAAACAATACCAAGAAAAGGGTAAGAAGATATTTTCCTTTCTCCTATATCTAAGGATCATGTTTACTGGAAAATTCCATATATATATTATATATATATATTATATATAATAAAATTTAAAAGATAAACAAAAGTATAGTTATAATTTAAATGCTTTCCTATTTTAAACTCTCTTTTTCTATCTATAATATGTACTTTTTAAAATGTGTTTTTATATGTGGGGCTTGCACATGTACCACAGTATGCATGGGAGTTAGCTCTCTCTCCACCTGAGACAGTACCCCTTTTTCCTACAGTGGACTCTCACACTCTCTCATTGCTCCGGAGGAGTGCTCGGCTTATGGGAACATATCACTGAACTATTTACATGGGTTCTGGAGTCTATTCAAGACTTCGGGCTTATGTGCCAAGTGCTTTTACCTACCTGCCTATCCCCTTGGCCCCAAAGAAGTTTAGTTCTAGTTTCTAATATATCTAGGACAGTCTAGTATTCAAAAGATACTAATAAAGTCATACATTGTTGCCTTATGATTGGAATAAAGTCTCATTAATGACTCAGTAATAGTGAAGTGTGTCTTCAAAAAAAGGAATTTTAACTGGACATTGCTAAATCCTATGCAGAAATCTGACTCACTGAGTCCTGGAAAAACTTAATGAGAAAATTTTCCATTAACATATTCTTTTATTTATGTACATTTATATTATCAGCACCCTTACATAGCCACAGAAGTAAGAGTATATCTGATTACTGAATCTCACTCAACTATAGGGAGAACTAAGTACCTGTAATGAGCTAATTTAGGAAGGATTCTAGGCCTGGAGAGACAGCTCGGTGATTAGGAGCATGGGCTGTTTCTTTGCAAAGGACCCAAGTTTGAGTCCCAGCACACACACAGTACTGCACAGACATCTGTAACTCCAGTCCCAGGGGATCCAAAGCCCTCTTCTGACTTTCAGGGGCACTGCACACACATGGAACACAGACATACATGCAGACAGAACACCATACACATTAAATAAATAAGTTTTGTTTAACTATTTTAGGTTGTAGAATACAAATGTCTTAGTTAACACCAGAACATTTTTAAATAAACTTGAAATCTCCATGCATTAGTAAACAGGACAGTCTCCTAATAATGTATTTTTGCTAAACACATACACACACAACAGATAAATGTAATTAAGACTTTACAAATGTTGTGAAAATTATATTGGTTTATTTCTCTGCACATGTTACTATCAGTAGGACTTGAATACTAACAATACAATCCAGAAAAGTCTAAGAGCTCATTTAAAAAAAAAAAAAAGAAATCCAATCATCAAGCACCCTTAAGGGATCTACCAATCCAAAGCTAAAGTGTCCACTCCTCCTTTCATCACATGGATTATAGAGTAATTGAGCTAAATCTTACAGAATGTTGAGTGTTGTCACAAATCCTTCACTTAGGGCCAGAAGAATTACTATCCATCCTTGCTTTTCTGAACCAACTAAATCTAAATGCATAACATATCTGAAACAGGAATAGAAAATCCCCTTACTCGTCCATTAAGGCCTTGCATTAACAACAAACATCTTTATTTTGAGCCACGGTAGTTCATTAGAAGGATACTAGAAAGTAGATATAGAAAAATAAGTGCTTTTATAAAGACCCCTGCTATCCCTACCTCCAAAAGCCCTCATTGTGCTTCTCATCACAGCTTTGACTCATGCACTCAACTATACTAAGAACCTGCCTGTCCAGGCATTCAGTAGATACCAGAGACACAAAAGCCAACTCCCCATATTCAATGAGCTAAACAATCTCAACTAAGAAAAGTAAGAAAGTGAAGATCCAGAGAGGAGCTACAGCAGCTCCAGGGTGCTGAGTACAGCCCTGGAACATTGTCAAGGTGTTTGGTACATCATGAGGCCAGAAGAAACTGAAATGTTATTTGGGGTCAAGATAGGGTAATATCAGTTCTACTTAAAAATTTTCCCAGTACTATTAGTATTAAAAGGGCTATTATTGCAACAATAGTCCCACATAGTATAATAAAAAGAAATAGTGTGTAAAATTCTGTGTAAATTGAAGTAATGACTTATAAAACAGACAAGAATACAAAAACAATGAGATTGCAGGGCTAGGGTACAGCTCAGAAGGAGAGCACAAGCCACAGAGAGAGGTGAGAATACAAAATAGCTTAAATGTCAAAAATCAGTGGATTTAGTTCCATAATTATCTCACCACCAAATAAACTACTCCAAAGCAAACCTGCCCTCGACACATATGCTTCATTCTCCTGTAAAACGGAGTTTGCAAATGGAAACTATGTAGCGGCTATGTAATCTCGGGAGCACCCCTGCAAAGCACTGACACTCGGGCTTCTGAGTAAAGGATTAAAAGTCCAGCCAGAAGAAAATGCTTCCAGTAAAAGCGATCTACAACAATGAAGCTGAATAAATTCTACATTTTACAAATGCTCAATTCTACATAGAGAGCCACAGAAATGTGTTAATAAAATCCGGTAACACTGAATGAATTCATTCACTATCCCATCTGACCTGTGAAACCAAGCACTGCTTAGTTACAGACACTCCCTTGTTTGGGGGAGGGTCACATTGCGCATGCCCTTGGAGGAAGAGCCATTTCCTCCCCTACCACACTCTTCCCTAGTCTCCTGACACAGGGACTCTCACTGAACCTGAGCTCACCATTTTTAGCTCAGCTGGCTGGCCAGGAGGCTGCACGTACACTTGTCTCAGCTCCCCTCACCGCTGTGGTTAAAGACATTCACGTGTGTGCCAGGAATCAGAGCTCAGGTTCACACTTACATGGGAGAGGTTCTTACCCATGTTACAGGTATTCTTACGGAAATTATGAACAACATTACAATTTACACACAGGCGATCATCTTCCATGAATCTAACCATTAGGATTCAGCTCTGTACTATGAGAAATAAGTTCCTATTTAGATACTTATCTTGCAGGTATCAGGAGAATGGGTTCGGACATAAATTCCCTATCTCTAAGCCTTAGGCTTCTCCAGTCAGCTGCTAGAGGGAAGAGGGCAAGAGGGGAAGAGATAAAATAAATATACTCACTGGTTTGATTCGAAGCTGACTGTCAACCACTTCAAGAATGGCATGTCTTCTAGATACTCTTTTGTCTGTTATCTACAAGAGAAAAAAATGTCAAATATAGCCATCTCCTGGAAAGTAAACAAACCTTTAGCAACACATATGAAATTAATCAGCTAGACATTAAATACATTATCAACTCAAGAACTGCATGTCAAATAACTGCCCTCACTTAACAGATACTGAAAATGGTGAAGAGAGGAGACTTACCGAAGTCATGAAAGAGTAAATGACTACCAAAAAAAGCCTGCTGTCTATGCAGCCCCAGACCCTCCAGTTCCCATACGTGAACTGTACCTAGCCATGATTCCTACTAATGAATCTGCCAAACAAGAAAAATATATCCAGTATGTACTGGTTAGGAAACATTTCAAATATAAAAATTCAGCTTGTCTTAAGTTGTAAATGTGAAGGGTGTGACCATAAGGTTCACCAGATGCAGATGAGCAGCCTGCATTTCTGTTGAGACCACATGTGGCAGTAAAAAAA